>NC_000070.6:98755467-99055467 GCF_000001635.26 Mus musculus
TTCAGTGTTTTCAGTGTACAGATCACCAATTTTGATGCTCTTCCTTTTATATAAAGGAAATATATATATATATATATATAATGTTGGCGTGAGATTTTCAGAGCTATGATTATGAGCCTTCCATGTACAGGACCCAGGGGATACGGATGCTCAGGAAAGAACTATCCCTGGGAGAGATGTCAGTCCAGAGAAAGCTCTATCTTACCCTGGCTGGCTGCTACTGCAGCCCAGCTGGATGTCTGTGCACCAAGGAGCCAGGAAGTTCTCAGAGCTGGTACCTGCTTCTAGGGGCCCTGTGCTTCTAGGGACGGGTGAGTAATGTTGACTTCTACAGTGACCCACTCTCAGCAAGAAGCTGGCCAGTTCATTTGCTTCTCTCGTAGGCTGGGAATGGGTGAAATAACTGGACTCTGTCAAGCATGCATCACTAGTATTAACCATTTGTTTTCTGCTTACTTCCATAGAAGGAATGGAGCCCCTCGGGTACTTAGAAGTGTCACACCCTGGCACTGACATCACTGGGCTTAGTCCCACTTTGCCCGAATTTAGACTCCTCTGCCATTCTCTCTAGACATGCATAGTCACTGGAACATATTTGTATACACACTTGATTAAAAACAAAACAAAGAAAAAAACAGTGCGCTTTAAAACTCCATGTAAAAAGTATTGCTTTTTCTATTGTGCAAGGGTGCCCTGACCTACCTGCTTGCTACACAGGACTGCAAAGACAACGTCACGAGGAATTCAAAGCCGAAGACGTTTTGAATTTCTGGATGACTCCACTGCAGCCTGCACTCTGCACCCCATGTAGTGTGGGGGGGCTTGGCCTAAGGCAAAACACTACCGAGCATCCTAATGAGCAGAATTATATGATGGGAATGTACTGTGCATATTTGACATAGTTTCTGTCTCCAATGGTGACCCTCTGGCTGTAACCCCGGCCCTCTCTCAGGGCAAGCGGGGAGTCCAGAAAAGGAACCTTTTGTTCCTGGTTGCTAATTCTTCTGCAGCTCCTTCGGCCCCAGGGACCTGCCCGGCTCTGAGTGGGCCCGCAGAAGCTCTGCGATTTCCACGTGGGCAGGTGAATTCAGAACGAGGGACAAAGCTGTTCGGCCAGCCTGCAGGAAAGAAAGAAAGAAAGAAAAATCATCCTATCTGCCTATCCACTCAGTGGGAAGAGTGGGAGCATTGTTAAAAAGGATGTTAGGAACGTCAGGTGACCCTGGAGGGGATGTGACTCAAATGGCATGGGATCATGAGACATGAGGGTCCCTTCTGCAGGAGCCACCCTCTGTCCTGGGGCGTCAGTGCCAGTGTGAACAGAGAAAGGGTTGGCAGACCCTCAACACTTAAGAAAATTGGAAATTTTAGGAAAGAAAATAACCCTCCCTCTCTGAATACACAGATCTAAGTGAGCACTAGCATTTTGGTGTGTTCTCTTTGTACTCTCTCCAGTGCAAACCTGTTGCTGGTTTTACAGTTGTGAAAGGGGGGCACACATCCATCTAGAATCCCCCTTTGTTGTAAATTACTGTGGTATGTTAGGAGGTGTTTCCCCGTTGTCAGTCGAGACAAGGTTTCTCTGTGTAGCCCTGGCTGTCCTGGAACTCACTCTGTAGACCAGGCTGGCCTCGAACTCAGAAATCTGCCTGCCTCTGCCTCCCGAGTGCTGGGATTAAAGGCGGCTCAGAATGCATGTCGTCTTATAGGCTGTTAAAACAGCCCATAATATACCAGAAAATGTCCACTTATTGGAAGCTTGTTTGTTTCTATGTCACAAACTCACTGAAAAGGCATTTTCTTTTTGTACAAGCGTGCGCATGCGTGTGTGCATGTGTGCATGAGTGCGTGTGTGTGCGCGTGTGTGTGTGCGTATGTGTATGTGCATATTCATCTGTACATGTACACATGTCTGTATGTGTATGTGGAGACCTGAGCTCAACACAAGGTGTTGCTCCTCCTCAGGTACAGTCTACCTTGTTCATTTTGAGACAGGGTCACCCATTGGTCTGGAACTTGTCAAGTAGGCAAGGCTACCTGGTCAGTGAGCCCTATGATAAGCATATGCTACAATGCCGGGTTTTCACGGCTGTGGGTTCTGGGGATTGAACTCAGGTCCTCACGCTTACCTTGCCCAGCACCCTCCCATCGTTCGTTGTTTCCTTAGGACCAGAAGCAAGCTCACAGCACTTGTACAAGTTGACAGTTACTGCCTTGAAGTCACTGCAGCACTTTCTTGACTGCACGCAACCCACTCACTGTATGAAGAGCCTGTGAGTCCTACAGTCTAAAGAAGCCGGGCCCGTGGGCTTAGACAGGGCTGCTGGCTGTACAGAGATGCAGGCAGAGCCCACACACCCGGATGTGGAGGGTGTGCTCCACAGGGCAGCCAGTCTCTTATGAGTGGGCACAAGCCTGCAGCCGGCATTCTGAAAAGCCCTGGCGCTTAGGGGCATTGTGGGTATTAGGGAGTTGAGGAATCTTTGCAAGAGAAGGGTACACTCTCAGCCTCGGAGCCATCTCTCCAGCTTTTTCTTCCTTTTGAAACAGTGACTGAATTAGTATCTCAGGCTAGCCCTGAATTTGCTGTCCTCTCTCTGCTCTTTTTTCTTTAGGCTGGAATCTGCTAAGTCACATGATCATGTGAGTCTCTCTCTCTCTCTCTCTCTCTCTCTCTCTCTCTCAGCTCAGGAACTATCTGGCCTGGTCCCTGCTGCATCCTGGTGTGTAGGTGGTTTCAACCCTAAGCACCGTTGAAAGCTGGACTACACAGGCAGAGGTGTTTGGTTCAAGTTGATAAAGGAGCCAAGCAATCCTAAGGAGTTTGAGCAAGGTAAAGTTTTTAAAGCAGGGAGTCCACACACTGTTGAGGGGAGGGGGCTATTCGGCAGGGAATCCCACATTGTCTGGGGGAGAGGGAGGGCTATCTTTACCCTGTGTTCCAAGCTGGCCTTCACCATTCAGAGCTTTATGTAAACAGTGTGTGGTGACTATTTTCATGGGAAAGTGCCACAGGGCCAGTCCCAGAGGCTATGCATTTTCTGACAGAATCCATCTGGAGGTGACAGCCTCCATCTGTTGGCTTCTCAGCCACAGACAGGGAGGATGGGAAGTGGGAGAAAGAGACCACCTAGGCAGGGAGAGTGTCTCCTAAATGTAAATGTCTCCTGCAGTCTGGGAAAGGAAGGAGACAAGGAGGCTCCTGCATTAGCTGGATCCAGTGAGCCGTACAACACTGCAGGCTCCGCATGCACTTGACTGTGAGCTGAAAGGTGGGGGGTCTGAACAGATGGTGTGTGTGTGTGTGTGTGTGTGTATGTGTGTGTGCCTGCCTGTGTGTGTCTGCTTCTGTGTTTGTGTGCATGTGTGTGTCTGCCTGTGTGTGTGCCTGCCTCAGTGTGTGTGTGCCTGTATGTGTGCTGCAGTGTTTTTCAATAGATAAGAACTCATCATGAACCCATTATACATCAGGTAATGATGATCAAGGCATAATCTCTGTCTCAGAAACATTCCCATTTGGTGGATATTATGAAACATCTTCAAAATAAGCCCTTCCCAGGGAGAAGCTGACAGCTGGTGCTCAGGTCTCACTATGCTCCTTGTCATGCTGAAGGTCCCTAGAGGAAGCTTGTAGTTTCTTAACACCCACTTGGCTCCTAAGCTTAAGAAAAGTGCCTGCAGTTCTCTGTATTTTTATCGAACTTTGTTGATGAGAGAAAACCATTTCTGAACATGTGTCTCTCTCTACATGAGTCTTCAGATCTGTGCTGTGGACATCTGAGACTCCAAAGACAGCTGGTCCTGGGATGACATACTCTGATGAGAGTTGGCTCCAGGTACCAGCCTCGGTCCTTGGTGGATCCCATCGACAGCTCTTTCTCCCTCAGCTGCTGGTAACCATGTGCTCTCTCTCTCCCTTGCTCTAAGAAGCTGAAGTGGGAATCCTCAGTCAGGCCTGACCCAGGAGGACAGAGTGTGTTTGAACCCTGGATGACTCCTACAAGTCCTGTACAAGACCACACTGGCTGGCTTTCCCTTTCAGCTCAGCTCCATGCCCAGCACTGGCCCCAGGCCCTGTTCTGCAGTGGCCTGCTCCTTGGTGCTGCCCTGGCTCTCCCTACCCCAATCTTTCCAGACATTACCAAACTTCCTCTGGACAGCAATGTTACCCATTCTGAGGACTTCAAGATTGAATTAAGACTGGTGGCCAACTGACTTCTCAGTTGGGGGCCAGTCTCCCTCCTTGACTTTCCTGACTTCAGATCTTCATCCTCCTTACACCCAGCAGACAAATGCCAAGGCCCCCAGCTACTGATATCCTTGGGACTTTGCTCTAGGTGTCACACTTCCAGCCAGCAGGTATGGCTTAAAAACACTAAGCATTTGGGTAACTCATCGCTATACCCATTTTACAGATGTATACAGAGACATAGGGTGATCTGTTCACCTATCAGAAGGCACACTGTTCCTGAACTCAGATTCAAGCTTATGAATGCCGAGTTTAAAGTCAGTTCTAACAGTCATAGCTAAGCTGTCTCTCTTGTGGCTTTCCTCTACCTCCAGAAAGCCCCGTAGTTCTCTCTTATTTGTGACCACTATGTGGGCCCAAAAGAGGCTCCCATTTCCTAGTTTATTATTCTGGCCAGCCAGGGATCTTCAAGGCTCAGACCTGCTTGGCCTGTCCCATAGGCATCTCTTCTCAGGCCTTTTCCAGGCAAGAGCAGTAATCACTTCTAAGCGACCCTGGGCTAGTACTGTTCAGAATTACTCCAGATTTAGGCAGCTCACAGGGGGCTCCGCAACACAGATCCTCTGTCTCACTACATGTTTGGAAAAGGAGACTACATTCCCTGATCCTCTAATCCTAAATCTGTGTGGAAACAGGAAAGCCTGTGCTTTCTTAAGTACTCCGAAATGGGGGCAGGGGTGTAAGAGTTATGACTGCAGGAGTTCCACTTGGCTTGCTGCTGGTCACTCTGATGGCTCCAACAGCATCCAGGAAGAGGTACTGTCCTTGCATAGCAATGGCCTCTCTTTCCCCCCCTCTAGAGTTTCCGATGCCTTTGATGTTAATTACAGAGATGCCAGTTGATAGCATTAAATCATGACGTCAACATTAATGATTCTAGAGTCAGGCCTGAGATTGAATCTCAGCTCAAAGAATTCCTTCTTGTATTCTTGGGGAAGAGCAGGGGGTGATGGTCAGTTGAAGATTAGCTCCCCCAAGTGCTCTAGAAATGTGACCCACTGTAATGACCAGTAATGTGGTCACTTTGTTGTGACTGAACCCTTAAGTTTAGAGCTCATTCATTCAATTCTTGATGAGTCACTGACCTGTGTCAAGCACTCTGTTACATATGAAGGATTCATCAGCAAGGTTCAGCCTCTTGGGTGGGAGAGTAGAGAGATGGCGCATCAGTCATGGACATGAGCTTAGGTTGAGCTCACGGATTAGGTTGGATTCTACCATTTGGGCAGCATGGAACTGTCATTTAAGGGGGCTATCATTGACTGTGCAACATCAAGCACGCTCATTTGGTAGAATGAATCACTCCACAAAGTAGATCTGTGCCATGAAGATATTGTCAGTTTAATGACTACAGAGTTGTCTCTATAAATTTTATGTCATGGCTGGTTTCCCAGAGTCTCCCCTGGACACAGAACTATCCCATCCAAGTTACTGGTTTTGCCAGTGGAGGCTCAGGACTAAGCTAGGCCTGGGCCCATTTCCCCAGCACAGTGTTTTAATCTTGTGAGTTTCACAGAACAGTGGCTAAGACCATTTACCACCCATTACCATATGTAAAGCTTACGCCTGCCTTAGGAAGTTGACTTTATTGCTACGTCCATATGGTTTCCTGAATTCTGATGGTTGACAAGACACTTTTCAGGGCAGGTGTTAAATACCTACTGGTTAACTGCCTGTACATCTTACCTTGTCAGTCAGGCTGCTGTTGCAGGCTGGGTGTGCCAGGAGCAGTCGTACCAGGTCGGCGTTGCCTTGGTGACAGGCCAGCATGAGGGCGGAAGATCCATCATTGTCCTGCAGGTTGACATCTGCCTGGCAGCTCAGTAGTGCTTGGACCATGTCCTCCCGGTCGTGGCTGACTCCTAACATCAGTGCAGTCTGTCCTCCCTGCACACAGAGTGACAGCCACAAGCTGGAGCAAAACTTCTCAAGGGAATGGCCATTGATTAGATCGTCCCTCTGCCTGTGACACAGGACACATCCTTTTCTTTCTGGCTAACTTCTGTTTTCCCATGACTCTGATCAAATCCTTTGCCCTTTCCAAAGCCTTGCCTGGCTTCCCAGCATGGACAGGATCCCAGAGCTCTTACTGATTGCTTCCCAGTTTCCTTTGTCGCTGAGGGGCTGAGAAGTTGACGCTGGGGACTGCTCTTCTTTGCTTTTGCTCTTTGTAGTACAGAGGATTAGCTTCAGGGTACCACACGAGCTAGACAAATGCACTGCTACTGGACCACCCCCCAGGAATCTTAGTTTTTGTGTCAGACTCCCCAAGGCCTAGCACCAAGTATGTGATGGGAAGCAGTGACAGATGGAGTGGATGAAGGCTGTGGCTTTAGCCCATGCCTCCTTTCTCTGGGAAGCCTCAGTCTGCTTGATGCCTCTTGGGTTTTGTGTAAGGATACCCAGAACCCTCTTATCATTTGCAGACCCCGTATTGTTTCTAACCTGGGACCAGTGACAGTGTGGTTCTCTTTTATATTCCCATGGTCATCAGTGGGCATAGCAATGGACTAGACTCAGAGAATTAATCCAAGTTCTGTCTCTGCAATTTAATGTGGGACCATGCCAGGTTTCTGTTTTCCCTGAATTCTCATTTTTCTGTGCTTGAAAATTCATCTTATTATTTTTCCTGTGTGCTTTATGTGACTCTTGAGAAAATTGAGAGAAATAAAGTATATAAATACAGTAACATGAGGTGGTAATTTTTCTGATTATAAAGTGGCATTTATTTCTTATTTGCACAGGTCTGTTATATATTCCTGTTTTCGTTCAGCCTTACCCTATGACTTACTGTGTTTTGCTAAACTTTTTAAAGGCTCATCTCTCTCTTGGGATATCAGGTTCCTAAGAATAAGACAAGGTCTACGCCTTCTCTCCCTCCAGATCCCCTGTAGCTTTAAACCAGTGGTCCTCTACCTTCCTAAGGCTTTGGCTCTTTGCACAGTTTCTCATGTTGTCCTGACCCCAACCATAAAGTTATTTTTGTTGCTACTTCATAACTGTAATTTTACTACTTTTATGAATCATAAAGTATACATCAGTGTTTTCCAATGGTCTTATATAACCCTTGTGAAAAAGTCATTCTACCCTAAAGGGGTCTTGACCCACAGGTTAGGAACTGCTCCTCTAAACAATGTCTTTCAGGTCAAAAGCACTGAGGACATGTTGCTGGTGTAAGTTCTAATCACCTTGGCAGTGATTAGAAAAAATAAAAATAAATAAATAAAAAGGATTTGCAGTCTGAAATTTCCTGGCTCTGCCACGCAGCACTTGTGTGGGCTAGACACATGCAAGTTCATCTCTGTACCGTCTCCTGATGCGGGAGGACCATCTCTTGATGTGGGAGGACTGGGACAGTTAGTACACAACCTGCCTTGTGGGGCTGAGGAAAGACCCAAGGGTTTAGCAAGGTAGGTAAGTGTCCACTGCCATATCTCTGTGGAGGTTACAGATGACAGTGTGTAGCAGTTGCTTAGTTAGTGAGTGTAGGAATGACTAGGTGTTCTGTGGCCAGGTGCCACTGCAGAGAGCCTTCTTATTGCCTCTCTGCTCAACTCTGGGGCTTCCTTATCTTTCTTCTGGTCTAGATTAATACAATTTGGCTCAGTAATTGGCCATTTCCAAGTGTATACCAGACCCTGGGGTGACCCTGGAAATATGAAGATGTATCCCTCCCTCAGAGACTCTCAGTTCACTCCCAAAAGAGTAGAGCTCAACACAATTATTAAAACTTTTTTTTTTTTTTTTTTTTTTTTTGGTTTTTCGAGACAGGGTTTCTCTGTGTAGCCCTGGCTGTCCTGGAACTCACTCTGTAGACCAGGCTGGCCTCAAACTCAGAAATCTGCCTGCCTCTGCCTCCCAAGTGCTGGGATTAAAGGTGTGCGCCACCACCGCCTGGCTTAAAACATTTTTATTATTACTGTTTTATGTGTTTTGCCTGCATGTAAGTCTAGGAGGTCAAAAGAAGGCATCAGATTCCCTGGAACTGGATAGATGGTTGTGAACAGCCACGTGGATGCTGGAAATCAAATCTGGGTCCTCTGGAAGAGCATCCAATGCTCTTCCACATCTCCAGTCCCCAGATGCTCTTTCACGTACGTTTACACAGCAAGCTGCTTTGAAGAGTCTGTGTCTCCTAGGACAGGTCAGGTTAATTGCCTATTATAAAAGATTCAGGTTCTTCAAATTCAGGGTTTTCTTCCTATAATATAACTACTTGACAAGTATCTTTACGTGTTAAAGGTTAAAGGTTTGTTATCTAATCTGTGGAACCATTGGGAGGTGTGGTGGATCCTGAAATGTGGGGGTGTAGTGGAAATAAGTTAGTTCATTGAGGGTAGCTCTTGAAGGGGATACTAGGACTACAGATTCTCTCTCTCTCTCTCTCTCTCTCTCTCTCTCTCTCTGTGTGTGTGTGTGTGTGTGCATGTGTGTGTGTGTGTGTGTGTGTGCGTGTGTCGCTCTCTTCCTTCCTTCCTCTTCTCTTTTTCTATTTCTGCAATGAGGTAACAAGTTTTCCAACTGTGTGTTCCTTCCATGACATTCTTTCTCACTACTGGCAAATAAGACCTAGAAGCCATGGGCTGACATCTCTGAAACCATGAGCCCAGATAAATTTATCCTTTGTATAAATCCCCAAGAATGACCCAGGCTCTCAGTCACACTAGGCAAGCATCCACTGCCACTACATCCCTTCATTATAAGTGACTTGTTTCAGGTATCACTCTTCTGTTGGAGGTAAAGGAAGACAGAAGTGATTTAAGACCCAGTTAGTACAAGGACCAACGAGATTTGCTGGGCATATTGCTCAGCTGCAGCAGAATTCTATAGTAACCCTCTGGGTTAGAAGAGTCCTCAGAGGCAGGAATCCTCTGCCCCTCATAGCCCCAGGGAGGAGAGAGTAAGTGACTGGTACTAGCTCACACCTACCCTGTTACCCAAACTCTCCATTGGTCTGATGGACATTGATGACTCTATTAAAAAGGCTTTGGGGGACTGGAGACACGGAGTTCAGTATGGATTGCTCTAACAGATGATATGAATTTGGTTCCTAGCATGTATTTGGGGAAGCTCACAACTGCCTACAAATCCAGTTCCTGGGGATCTGACACCTCTGGCCTCCATGGGTACCTGGTAGACACAGCCACACTTTGAAATATGAGGGTACATGCTTTAATCCCAGTACTTGGGAGGCAGATCTCTGAGTTCGAGGCCAGCCTGGTCTTTGGAGTGAGTTCCAGAATAGCCAGGGTTACACAGAGAAACCCTGTCTCAAAAATACAACAACAACAAAAAACAACAACAAATCTTTTTAAAAACACTCTAGGAAGAGAGGACACAATAGGTAATAACTCTAAAGTATTAAGCTTCCTAAGTGTCCTGGGTCAACATCTAAGTCACTCACAAAGGTTAATGACTGCAGTAGCCAACCAGCAAAGCTCTTCTCAAAAGGCTGACTAACATTTGAAAGTTGGTTGCAGAAGTTAAGTACAGGTGGAATTTTCTGTTTTAGTCTGGAACACAAACCAGATGCTCAGTGACCCTTATGCCAGCCTGTCAAAGTCCCAAGAGCCTTTAAGGAAAATCAAGTATTGGAGCTTTGGATAGACGCTATTTGGGGGCCCCAGCGTTCTGAAGTAGAAATTTCTCCATGGATCTACACGGAATTCCTCACCATGCAGACAGACTAAAACTGGAGGGTGTTACGTTGGGCAAGGAGCAGAGAGAGCAAGTGCTCTCCACCTACCTGAGTTGCTTGTATGTTCACATTCCCCTCTCTTAAGAGTTTCCAGACAACAGCCATGTCTTCTTTTGTCTCAGCAGAAGCCAAGGGAGTGATCATCACAGCAGTGTAGCCAGCTTTGTTCTGATGATCCACATTGCAGACACCTACAAAGGAAGGAATGGGTGCTGGAACAGTCAAGTTGGAACCAGACTGCCCCTCAACACCTCAATAGAACACTGCTTGCTAGCTAAAACACTGTAGACTAGTGTTTCTTCAGCTTACATTTTTAGCAGCCATTATAGATGGCCTCACCTTCTCTACAGGTTTCCTGAGGATGCCCAGCAATGGGTAGACCAGAAAAGGGCCAGAGACAGACAAGGGGTCAGTGGCAGTGACTTTATTTTGTAAACCTGGGCACAACACACAATCTTTCTAGATGAGGACATTGAAAGCCAGAGAAGTCACACAAACTATCCACATGGTGGAGGTCTGACCAGGATTTGGGACTACCTGGCACCTGAACCCATCCTCATCCAGCCACACACCACTCATAGGCTCGCTGTGTGCCCACAGGCTCGCTCTGGCTAGATCATATGGTTTGGAGCTCAAGATGATGGTCAAATCTGTAGGGTCTTCCCAAAGGCTCATGGACCATGGACCATGGGCAGGAAAACAATATAGAACAAATAAAAATATCTTCGAGGGAAGAAAAGAACTTCCTAGTTGAGTACTGGAATAATGAAGAATATACCTTTTATGTAGAATGACAATTAGCATAGTTTATAGACACAGTGGTGAGTGAGAATTTAAAGCATGGCCCCTGGGATATGCTTTCATGTTCTTCTGCATCAAAGACGAGGTAGGATTATACACACACATAGATTGTGACCTGTGATCCAAATGACAACACAACAGGACAGTTTTAATGGAAACTCAAGTCATCTTGTGCTGTTGCTCATTGCAGAATGTTGTGTGTCTGAGGGAGACTTAAATCCATCTCAGTAGATCAGGACAAAATTTATAGTTAATGTAAGTAACTCACCAAGGAGGGTGCATAGTAAATACCAGAGGCCACCAGCAGCCATTGGTATTACCATTCAGAATGACACTTGTGTCGACTTAGGTGTTTGTTACAACAGATCTGATTTATGAACAAATGTCAATCGGGGCTTCTTATACATTTTGTGAAAAAGAAAAAGAAAAACCTGATATTCCTTCATCTCACTCAAAGATTAGTTCTGAATTGTGCCATAGGAACACAGATGCCAGCTGGCACAGAAAACCCAATCTAGACCCTTTGTAACAGCTTCCTTCTATGGGGCGCCCACCATTGTTATAATCAGGTAGGTGATAAAACTATGAGACAGCTCTATTGATCCCCACTATGACCCGATAAAGAAGTGACACCTTGGGCCAACGAGGTGGCTCGGTGGGTAAAGGCACTTGTCATCAACCTGACAACCTGAGTTCCATCCCTGGAACCTACATGGTGGGACGGACTCTCATGGTTGGCTCACAAGTTGTCCTGTGACTTCTATGTGTACACTGTGTCCCTACCTGCGTAAATAAGCATAATTTTAAAAAAGAAATGGATAGTGTTGCCTTCCTAATACATTTTAATTGTTACCCTTGCCTGGTTTGTGTTTGCTTTAAGAAGTGCAGATGTCTCTTTAGACACATGATTTACAGCACAGTAGTGATGCCTCTTCCCCTTCGCAGAGCACAGAAGGAGAGCTCCATATTCCTACAGCAGCTGCTTTTGAGCAGTGCCCAATGAGCAGGTCAACTATCCATAGAGGAGAGATGGGAAGGCTCTCAGCTGAGCATGCTTCCACTCAACGAGCGCACTAACATTCAGGCAAAATAAAGGACACAGCACTGAGAACTGCCCACAGAGGGCTGCTTTATGGCTCCCTCCTCAATAATCGCACACTTAGTAATGTACTTTCTGGGCGTGTCACGGCCAGCCTCCGAAGGGAGCCCAGGTTTGGGAGTGTGACAGTTCTGTCACCAACATGTCTTTCACTGGTGAGGAGGAGGAAACACCACATTCAGCTCGTTCTCTCTTTGCTTGTGCTTATTCATCTAGGTCACTGTGTCCAAGGGGAAAGTGTCAAGTTACATGAGCTCCTGGTTGGCTGCAGCAAGAATTTACTGCCCTCAAATCCCAGGTTGTTCATTCTGAGTCTGACCTGGCTCACCTAGGACTTTGAGCAGGTTTGAAGCCTTGGAGCTACTTAAAGACAAGGGCTACATACAGGCCTATGTGTCTAGTCTTCAGTGTCTGCATGAACATGATATCAATCGTCATCATCCAATCTGCTGTGGCAGTAGAAACAGATCTTGCTTGGCATTCTGACTTGCCTATTTACTAGCTCTGGATTTTAATTCCACTAGTGACATCTTCCAGTCTGCTTTCTCACCCGGAACATGGGCCATGTGTCTGGGTCCACACCAGTGTAAGGACTGTGGGTGTGTGAATGAGTATGTACATTCTCACCTAGACCAGGATAGCTGCTGTTGCTCCTGCTGTGCCACCGCCCCCAACAAGGAGTCCGGGAAACAGAGCAGAGCCATGCTCTCCTGCACCAGTACTGCACCCCACTAAGTTCATCACTCCGATGGTAGCCTTGAACCCGTGGAGAAGTCAGAGCAGTCCTGCTGACTCAATGCCAGAATTCTAATTTAGTCCTTTGATGATGTCAGTAATGAGAGAGAATTTTAGGCTGCTAATGTGTGGCACTTGTGATGTTCCTGGGAAGAACCTAACAGAACTTAACAGAACTGTGGAAAGTTGTAAGGTTATGGAAGTCACCCCTCGTTCATTCCTTTAACTACTATGAACCAATAGTTGGTTGCTGGGTGTTTTTGAGACTGAGACTCATACTGTAGCCCAAGATGTCAGTTCTCTATATAGCTCAGGCTACATGTAGAGTAGAGGCATTCCTCTTGTTTCAGCCATGCAAACAAGATGATTGCAGACAGGAGCTATCCTGTCTGATTTTATTTTAAGATATTAAAAATATTTGTGTGTGTGTGTGTGTTATTATGCACCCATGGAGACCAGAGGACAGTTTTCAAGAGTTAGTTCTGTCCTTTCATTATGTAGGTCCTAGGAATCAAACTCAAGTTGTTAGGCTTGGCAGCAAGCTCACTTACTCAGGCTACCCCCTCAAGTCTTGGTCTGGAATTCTTTCTTATTTTTCTTTTTAATATTTTATTTATTTTAAGTTTATTATATTTAATATATAGACAATATATTTATTGACTATTTATATAAACAGTATATAACTTATAATTTATCTTTAAAAGATTTAATTATTATATTTTTATATTATTATTTATTATTATTAAGTATACTGTAGCTGTCTTCAGACACTCCAGAAGAGGGAAGCCAGATCTCATTATGGATGGTTGTGAGCCACCATGTGGTTGTTGGGATTTGAACTCAGGAAGAGTAGTCAGTGCTCTTAACCGCTGAGCCATCTCACCAGCCCAACTTATTTTATTCTCAGGAACATTTCAAATGACATACATATTGGCAGCCTAAAATTCTCTCTGATACCGACATCACCAAAGTATTAAATTAGAGTTCTGGCAATATATGACACTGATAGCCTTCTGAATATTTTACCTGAGTGACCCACTGGCAACTTGAAACCCTCCCCAAGTTGAACGCTGCATCTCTCACACCTGGTCCTTCTTGTTTGTAATACCATCATTTTCTCAGCCACCAGAGCTTGATACATCACGGCGCTCTCCTCACACCTCAGGGATGGTTGGTCTCTTTCACCCTTTTGACCTACTGTAAGCTTGCACTGTCTCTGTGGACCCCTGAGATGCCCTCCTCAACTGTGACCAACCCAGTCCTACCATAAAGTCACACTTCTGAAGGATTTACTGACTATGTGCTTTCTACACAAAAACTGGCTCAGCTGCCCAGAGCCTTTCAAACATCGTTCAAGTATCATCGGTACCCAGGGTTCTAGGTGTGTGCCTCCAGCTTACCTTCCCAGCCATCATTCACCTTCTGTCCAAACCAGAAGCTGGTTTGGCCCCAGGTACCTTTTTGTTTCTTGTGTTCCACAGAGTTCTTTCCTAGGATTTCTCAGGCTGTTCAGGGTACTCTCTGAACTGAACTCAGCTCACTCCATCTTCAAATCACATCTAGATTCCTCTTCTGAGACATCATCCCACCCCACTCTGATTTCTAGAAAATCATTATTTTAGCATTTTATACTTATAGATGTTTTGCCTGCATGTACTATATGCATGCATTCCTGTTTCTTGTGGAGGCTAGAAGAGCACCCCACCCCTGGAACTAGAGTTACAGATAGGCATGAGCTTCCATGTGGGTGCTGGGAATTGAACCTGGGTCCTCTGGAAGTGTGGCCTGTTCCTAACTGATGAGCCATCTCTCAGGTCCCAGGTCTGACTTAAGCTATAAACTTTGGAGAAACGGAGAGCTCACTCCTGGCTTACCTTGCATCTCTGATTCATAAATCATCAACAGATACTTGGGGAGAGATTCATGAGTCAAATGGGTTAACTGGACCCATGTTTTCATTAAATACTATTTAAATAGAAGGTGGTCTTTCCTGAGATGTGGTACAGCTCTGGAGTTAGACAGAGCAAATGCAAAATCTGCTCTATGACCTCGGCAAATTCTCTAACCCAAGTCTCCGTTTGCTTAACTGCAATATAAAAGCTATTATACTGATGAAACCTCAGGGGTGAGAAATATTGTAAAGAATAAATGGCAGCATAGAGACCATAGGGACTTGCTCTAGCTGTGCAGCTACTAAGATGGGACCATACAGAGATTAGGATGGGGCCTGTGCAAGAAAGACATGCAATGTGGGGAATTGCAGGCTGGTATCCAGTTGACCTGAGGTCTGAACCCCGATGGTCATAATTCACCTTGATGACACAGTAGGAGCTCCCTCATGCTTCTGGAACTCTGGCCCCTGCTTAAATTACTGCCCCCACAGCCCCCACAAGAATGCAAACCTGTAAGATTTCCACATAAACAAAACAAGAGGCCAGGCGTGGTGGCACATGCCTTTAATCCCAGCACTCGGGAGGCAGAGGCAGGCGAATTTCTGAGTTCGAGGCCAGCCTGGTCTACAAAGTGAGTTCCAGGATAGCCAGAGCTATACAGAGAAATCCTGTCTTGAAAAACCACAAAAAACAAAACAACAACAAAAAAACCCCAAGGGGCTGGAGAGATAGCTCACAGGTTAAGAGCACCGACTGCTCTCTCAGAGGTCCTGAGTTCCATTCCCAACAACTACATGGTGGCTCACAACCATCTGTTATGGGATCTGATGCCCTCTTCTGGTGTGTCTGAAGAGAGCGACAGTGTACTCACATATATAAAATAAGTAAATAAATCTTAAAAAACCAAAACAAAACAACAATAACAACTAAACATGCCTTTAATCCCAGCGCTCCACAGACAGAGGGTGGAGGATTTCTGTGAGTTTGAGGCCAGTCTGGTCTACATAGTGAGTTCCAGGATAACCTGAGCTACGTATTGAAACACTGTCTTGAAAAACCACAAGAAAAAACAATTTAAAGAATAACAGTCGAATGACCTGGCTTTTCCTGGACTACAAGAGGAATTCAGTAGGAAAAGAAAATACGATACAAAAAGACCCTTACTGTAGTGCCAGCTACTCATGAGGCTGAGGCAGGAGAATGATTTGAGTTTAGGAGTTCAGGGATAGCTTGGGCAATATAGAAAGACCCCATTTTATAAGAACAAGGAGGTAGGCCTTCAAGGAAGGACAGAGTGTAACAGCCATTTCTGACCTGTGTCCAGCAGTAGCTTGACAATGGCGAAGTTGGAGTGTGACACACTGTAGTGAAGGGCTGTGTTCCCACTTCGGTCAGCCAGGTTGACAAGTAGCTTCAGAAGATATGGAGAGTGAGGCTGGACCTCAAGGAGGTAGGCAGCCACAGCCTCAGGGCTAGATAACTTCCTGCTGGACACACGGAACCACTCCTGACTGATGGTATTCAAGCTTTGCCTCTGCAATGCAAGATTCTGATCACAAGAGCGTCCCTGGCCTGGGTACCCTAGTTGGATCTCCCAGTGACCTTGGATAGGCTCCTGCTTCTCTCTCCTCACTTCCCCTTAGCATTTTGTATGATTTATCGGGGGCGGGGCTGGGGGTGGTCTGAGATGGCAGGACCACGAATCCTGCTGCACATTCAATGCCCAACCCTCTACGTCCCACCCATTGGCAACCATGTACAAAACAAATATCAAGTAAAGACATCAGTTCTGTGTGTGACAAGCCCAAATGGTTAAGGCCACGTGTTTAGAATATTTAATCTAAAGGCAAGAGATGCTATTGGGATGTGGTGATTTTAAATGACTTTATGCTCACTCTGGAAGGGGCACTAGGTGTAGTTATTAAATTAGCGTGACCAGTCATAAGTTCTGGTTCAGCTCTGTGAGCATACACCCTCATCAAATATTTCTTGTCCCTGTTATAAACTGGATCTGGCATCCTTGTTTTCAGGATTCTATAGGGTGAGGTAATTTAAAAACCTACTGTCTCTCAAGCAGGGGCAAGGTGAGAGAGATTCACATCCTAAGGTTTGATTTCATGGGGGGCGGTGCTAAGCTTGCATTAGACATTTGTCACATTGTCACATTAGCTTGCATAGACATTTGTCACATTTGCACAACAGGAATGGGAGAATGATTCAAGGCTGACACATTTCTAGATAGTAGAATATCTTCTTGATCTAGGGAATCAGGAAAATGCAGAGGAAGGTCCTGGTGTTACGGAATACAGCGGTAGATTTTAAACAAAGAGACAAAGCTAGTCTAGTGCTTGCTTAGCAAGCACCCAGTTCTCAGCTCCACTTAAAATCAGGCACAGTGACAGGTGGAGGCAGGAGGATCAGAAAGCTCAAGGTCATGGCAATTCAGTGAGTTTGAGATCAGGTTGGGCTGCGGGAGGATTTATCTCATAATGAACAAACAGAACAGAGCTTGAGTTATGTAACTTGAGCACCAGGCGTCTCCATCAACTGCCATCTCACGTATGGGCTCCTGAGCAGTCTGGGAAATGCTATTTGCCAAATCAGCTAAGATAAAAAATTAAAAAACAAACAAACAAAACAAAGGGTTGGGTGGGTAACAAACACAGTTGATTTTGATCTCTGGGCTGCTCTGCTGAGGGAACAAATGGGCTCTGAAAGTGTTTCCTCCTGGCCCAGGCCAGTGGCTCTTGATTAAAAATAGAACATAGGAATTACAGGTTCAAATCTCCGTGGGATTTAAGGGTGGGAAAGATCGAATGGAGGTATGTTCTTATTTCTGGTCTCTTAACCTATCAATACACATTAAACAAAGCAGTGGTTTACTAGAATCAAATGTGGGGGCTTAAGGGTGATGGAGACAGGCTACCAATCACTGTCATTTACTAATGAGGAAACCAGGCCCTGGGCATTGAATTAACTGGAAGGAAGACCCACATCCATGTGCCCTTCCTACTTTACCCATGGTTTTGTGAACTGCAAGACAGTTTGAAGCTTAAGCCTTAGGCACAGTGGAGTCTAGTGGCAGACTCTTGGTTATGACTTCTAAAAATATTTGGTAAAATGCTAGCATTCTGTAACTCTGGTTATCCTGGAGCATGCTCTGTAGACCAGGCTGGTCTTGAACTCAAGGAATCCACCTCTCTCTGTCTCCTGAGTGCTGGGATTAAAGGCATGTGCCACCACCTGACTTGGCTAGCTTGCTTGTGTGTACTAACCCTACTCTTTCCTCAGCCTAGCCCATCTCCTGAAGGGACAGCATTCAGGTAAACCATAGAATGCCTGGAGAGAGAGTCTGTGTGTGCACGTTCACCGCTGCCTTAGGTAAGGGACCAGAGTCATCCCCATTGGAAACCTCTGTGTGACACTGAGAACTCTGAGTACCAGGAGCTGCTTGGTGGTATCCCCAGTTTCCGGCAGGTGCTGGCTCAGTGTCTGGCACGCGTTAAGAAATTCCTCTGAGGGTTTATATCTAAAGAAGAGAGAGAGATTACGTATTAGCTTCAATGCATTGACAAGAAGGACTTTCACTCTCCTCTTTCAGCAGCTCAAACAATCAAGTGGGCGACTATTCCACAGTGAGGGAAATCCCTAAACAACATGGCTGCTCATAGCTTCTTGTGGCTCGGCATCTGAGGGCTTCTGAAGGTCAGGCTCTGTCTTTTCATGCAGCTTTTGGCAGGGACTGGAGCAGCTGAGGAAGATGCAGGACAAGGGCCCAATGCTAGTTACTGCCCTGCCAGGTAAAAAAAGTGCTGCTGTTCTTCCTGGGTGCACAGAAAAGTCCAAAGAACCCAACCCATACCCGGTAGATTCTTAGGTTAGTCCTTCAGGAAGGACAGCACACCTGGGAACCAAGTGGGTACAATGAGAACCTGTGAGGCTGGCGGGTCACGGTGACAAGCACTTGTCCCATTACTGTGAGGACATCCTCTGTCATCTTGGGCTGTTGCAATGGAGCAGCCTGTGGGCCTGCTTGGCAGTCAGCTCTGTTCTTACATCCCCCACACCCAGGCTGAGGATAGCAGAGGTGACGTCACTGGTTCTGCTTGGCATATTTCTACATATTGAGGGTTTACTCTGGGCTGGGCATTTCACAGCATTTCCTCATCAGTCCTTAGATCAAACCTATTTGGCGGCAATCCTTGCTTCCTGGAAGAGGACACTGAGATGACTGTCAATTAAAGACCCTGATGGTCCAAGTATGGAGCTGCAAGTTTGTGCTGGTGTTGTCAGCAACTCCATGATAGAAGAGTCTGTGTGGGAATCAGGAGGACCTGGGCCCAAATCCTTGCCCTACTCAGGGGCATCATCTCATCTCCCAACGCCTTTGTTTCCACATCTATACAGCAAGGATTGCAGTAAGGTCTATCTTCCAGGACAGCAGGGAAGATTCCATAAAATACCTGTCAACTCCGTCCTATTCATAGCACCAACAGATGCTGGTTTTATATATGGAAAAAAACTTGGCCCATTGGAGTTCTGCCTCATGAAGGCAAGAGTCACATCTGTTTAGTTTACCCGGCAAAGGAGTTGGCACAAAATAGAACCTCAACGAACATTACTGAATGGATTGGTAAAAATGTACACACATAAAAGGGACTAAATAAAGCAGAGATATGCCCTTGCCCCTCTTTAGAGGAGCATGTGCCCCATTTCTACCCACGTGACTCACCTCTCAGCCCTCAGATGAGACACTTCCTCCCCACGATCACTTGTGTGGCCTGAGTTTCTGGTGCCTTCAGGGACTCCCTGCCCAGCCTCACAGCTGGGATGCAAGTCTCTGTCCTCCCTGGACTCTGAGCAATCCTGTTTCTTCTCGGTCTCACTGTCAGACAAATCCTCAGGGGAGCTGTCCTCCCCACTGGTCTCCTCGCTAGACGTGGTCTCATAGCTACGGAAGAGGCAAAGGTCGTTTGGGTCATCCCTCTTGACCAGGGCCGGTGGTTCAATGCCAACACCAGTACATGCTTATTAGTATTATTATGTACTTATTAGGTCCAGAGAGGAGCCCAAGTCTAAGGACCCCCAAATCCACCTTAAATTTTCTCATTTAGCCCCCTTATTCCAGCCAAGATTACATCTGGTAAACCCCTCAGGACCTTCTCCACACAGGATCCATGTGATAATAACCACAAATAGAATGCCTGTGAACAAGACTAAAGGGAGGAAGACTTGCTTCAAGCAGAGAACATGGGTTACAATTGGGCATGGTGGTACACACTCAGGGGACCAAGGCAAGAGGGCTCAGTGTGTGGTTATCTTGGGCTACATAGTAAGATCCTGTCTCAAAAATAAAGTGTGTGTGTGTGTGTGTGTGTGTGTGTGTGTGTGTAATACAGGCTTCTAACCTTGGTTACACACCAGGATGTTGGAATACTTAGCATTCTTAGTTTGTGGAGAATGTTGTACCCCAAGCTAAGTGCACCAGTCTCCATGATTGGAATCAAGAATTTTCAAAGCTTGGTGCCCCTGATATACAGCCACAATGAGCACTGTGGTTCTAGAGTTCCAATACTAAGGATTAGCCAGGAGAAGACTCTCTGGACAGGGCAAGCAAACAGGAAAAAAGGAAGGTGAGCAAGCCTTCAGGACCCTTCCTGGTCTGGGCTGTATAACCCATTCAGGTATTTGTATCATCCCGTACTTCCTCGCCAAGAGAACTGCCAATTAACAGTTCCTCTTCCTTCCTTCCTTCCTTCCTTCCTTCCTTCCTTCCTTCCTTCCTTCCTTTCTTTCTTTTTTCTTCCTTCCTTCCTTCCTTCCTTCCTTTAATAATTTATTTATTTTTATTTTATGTGCATTGGTGTTTGAGGGTGTCAGACTCAGATTCCCTAGAACTCAACTTTCAGACAGTTGTGAGCTGCCATGTGGTTGCTGGGAATTGAACTTGGATCTTCTGGAAGAGTAGCCAGTAATCTTAACTGCTGAGCTATCTCTCCAGGCCCCTTTCTTTTTTCTTTTTCTTTCTTTTTTAAAAAAAATTGTATTACATCTATTTTTTTATTTGAGCCCCCCCACCCACCCACACACATACACATTTACACACATCACAGTGTGTGTACAGAGGTCAGAGGACAATCTGAGGGAGTCAGTCAGGTCCTCATGCTTGGTGGCAAGCACTCTCACTTGCTGAGCCATCTCACCCGGCTCCCTTTGTCTCTTCACTTACCTGTGAGCAAAAGGTAGAAACTGGGATTCATTTTTTTTAACACCCTGTCACCTAGCATATAGTTGTCTTCTAATGAACACTTGTGAAATGACCAATTTAGTGCGCAGTCATGTATGATTTAAGAACATACCATTCAAGCACAGACTGCATACACAGCAGATTATACCGCTCAGTGATGCTACCGATGGCCTAGCTTGTGCAGTCCTCTGATGTTCACACAGTGATGAAATCCCCAGGCATGGTTTTCTCAGAATGCATTCTTGGTGTTAGACGGCATGTGACTATATCTGATGCTCAGTCTCCCAGCCTAGAGAAGGCTTGACTCATGCTCTGTACCAATGAACTAGTTGTTTTGGGTTGGATTTGTAGTGCATTAGAGGAGGAGAAAAGAAGTGGATTGGGCTTGAGGGTGGAGTGGTAGACAGAGTGCCTGCTAGTGTGTGTCGGGGTTCAAGTCCCAGCACCGGAAATAAACAAAGATCAAGGTTGAAGTTCGACAAGCCAGCCATGCTTGTGCTGGTTTCAGTGTAGTGTTCAAGTCAGAGACCTTCCTCACAGGACCTAGAGACCCTGAACTCCCACAAGCCACCTGGAGGCGGGCCGTGGAGAGGCCAGGATAAGCCATACTAAAAGTAGAGGTTCCAATAGACCGGCATAGCTGTCAAGGAGTCAGACATATGCAAACCCAATGTGGAGTTTTAACAGGCCATGGGGATTGAGTCCTGCAGGAGAATGAGAAACAGATGTGTTTCCTAGGGAAGGGGTCCTAAGGACAACAGCGGGTTAGGTAGCAGGGAAGGCAGTCTGAGCTTCACACGTGATGCTTACCCACCGTTAACCCCAACAAACTGAAGGTTCTTTTTGGTCCCATTACCTCCTGCACGGAAGCCATAGTCTTTCTTTTTCATTATGGATTTAAGGCTGGTCGACGGAGAGATCTCTAGACAGACACACAACATCACAGGTTAGAATCACCTTAGTGCATTCAAACTAGGATTATTGCTTTGAGAGGCTATGAATATATGGAAAAGGAGAAAGGGAAGAGGGTGGAGCAGGTAATGCAGACCAGATGTTCTAGGGCTGTTAGCCAGAGGCCCTCATGCTCAATGTTTGTCCCTCTCTCTGTGTGGATGACAGAGTAGTTATTGGAGCACTTCTCAGAACCATGTTGGCATTGTCTTTATCTCAGAGCTGGGGAGTATGGAGCTCAAACTTGCACACAGAACGGTATGGTAGAGCTCAGATCTGTAGATAAAGTTCTATATTCATCTCTACTCAAGGACATCTCAAGGGTCCCCTGAATAGCATGCAAGCTGTCACTTGTGATGACACTGGACTCATGACTGGTACATGAACCAGGTCACAAACTTGGTGCTATGTGATGGCATGGAAGACAGTTTCCCACAGGCAAATCTCTGTGCAAGTAGCAGAAAAGTTTAGCAGCAGATTTGTGACCTGTGGCAGGAAGCCAACTTGTATTCTGTAAGGCACTATACAGTTGAGCTATACTCAACAGCATAGAGTGTGTGTGATGACTTAGTGGTTTCAAATCACGGTGAAAGGGGTGACTTCCGCATGTGAGCACCCTCCTCCTCTTCCTCGCCCTCCCTCCCTCTTCCTTATCTTCTCTCACACCAAATATTAAACGAACGATTTCAGATCGCATGATAATGCTCCTCCAAATTCAAGCTAGAGAAAAATCTCTGATGTGAAAAGCCAGAAAGGAAAGTGGGAATTGGCCAAGAAGGGACACCCAGGAGGCGTGTACAGGCAGTGTCATTCTCGGCCCAAGACGTGGTCTGTACATGATGCATCACAGACAAGGTGTCCTCGGGGAAAACTCAGTTCTACAGGCTATGGCTAGGCAAATGTTTTTTTCCTTTATACCTCTCTGTGGCCTGTGCTATCTATCTAGCTGTACATGGTGGCCTTGCAGCAGGACACAATCCAGCAGCAAGGCCTCTACAGATCACGATTTATTCTCCTGAGTCCATGGGGGTGTTAAAATCTTTTTAAAAAACATACTCATAGAATTAAAGCCCCTTATCCCCTACAATTTATCACATAAAGGAGAAGTGAGCATGAATATTTACCTGGCGGCGGCGGCGGGGGCGGGGGCGGGGTGGAGGGGGGAGGGGCAGGAGTTTCCTTCGGCTCCGGCTCCGGGGCCTGAGCTGAGTAGGCAGAGAGTAACAGGTTAAGGGAACTGAGCAGTTGGTTCTGGATGCTGCTGAGCTTGGAGGCGGGCTGCTTGATGGCGCTGGCCAGCTCCGGGTAGCCATGCTCCAGGCAGTTCCACTGTTCATGGAGAAGCTCTTGAATCTTCTTCACATACTGCCCGATTGTGGCATCTTGTGGGGAACTGGCTGGCCTTCCTGGACGCTCTGCTCCGGGGAGCTCTGAGGTGGCCTCCTCCCTGATCACGGGAGCAGATTCTCTTGTGCTCCAGGAAGACTCTCCTGCTGCCCTGCTCAAGCCCCCAGCTCCCTCCTCCTGGCCTCCCTCCTGCTCAGAACCCTCCTCTTCAATCCGGAGCTCCATGGAGAGGCAGCTGCACAGGGATGAGGCGAGGATCTGCTCAGGTCCCCTTGGCAGTGACAGTTGGGGTGGCAGCACGGGTTCTTCGGGGCTCGGATAGCTTTGCTTGTGATTATTTTGGACCCATGGGAAGCCGTTCTTTTCTGCTCTTGGTGCCCGGCATTCAGGATCCGGAGTGTTCAGCAGATTGACCCCAATGTTCTTATCATGGGACTCTCGGGGAGTGAGCTCCTGTAGGGGGTCAGTGTTCACCGTGGCATCAGTCCTGTCCGGAGCCTCGCTGGCCCTCTCTTGACTAAGCTTTTCTTCTAAATGGGCTACAGTGCACTCCAGCTCTTGAATCCTCTGTTCCCTAGCCTTGGTCTCTTCTTCCTGCTGCTCAAGGGCAGCTCTGACCCGGGCAAGCTCTTCTGTTCTCCCCGACAATTTGTCCTCAAGGGCCAGGACCTGATTCTTCAGGCTGGAGATACTGCTGGTATCAGTCTCCAGCAGGCCCAGGCTTTCCTCCGTTACCCGGATCCCAATGCTCCTCACATCCACTTCTATGGGTGGAGGGGGTGGGATCTCGCTGATGCTCAGCTCGATTTCGTCCAGGGAGAGATCATTCTCAAGGATGGGGGAGGGCAGAGGGGGCGGGCTGGGCGTGGCGGAGCCAGGCGTTAACACCAGCTCTGCTTCTCTCATGTGGTGCTCAATTTCCACTTCCTCTAGATCCATGGGGACACTCTGGACTGCGGAGGAAGGACCTGGCTGAGAGAGGTGACTTGAAGCCTTGAGGTCACCTTCTTCTGGTTCAGCCCCCTCCCAGACCTGCTCTGGAATTGCTGGCTCTAGTTCCCCCAACTCCCTGTCTACTGACTGGGCCGATGCTTGGAAACCCATGAGCCCTTCTGCAGGGTCAAAGGCACCATCACACACACTGCCTTCATCCTGGAGCAGAGGGAGGGCAAGAAGTGTGGAAGGGCCTGAGGTCAGGCTGGGCTCTTCGGGGACCTGGTTTTGCAGCAGTGTAGCAGGCATGCTGGATGCTCTCAACAGCTGGGGCCGTCCACTCCCTACATCCTCCAGAGAACCAGCCTCCGCCTGCCTGGCATCCTTTGCCAAGAGAGCCTTCCTGTGGTAGTTCAGCTCACTGCCTTGCACCGAGGCCTGGGGGAGATCACCCAGTGGCAGTGGCTGGGATGGCTCCTGGGTCCCCAGGGATATCTTTCTGGGTACCACAGGAGACCAGTTTTGCTGGGGAGGAACAGCATAGGTGCGGTCCCCACTGTTGGGAAGGCTGAAGTTTCGGGGCAGAGTACTAAACTTAGCCTGCTTGGCTCGTCTGTGGATCGGAATCCTTTTGATGGTGTGTCCCTTCTCAATGTCATCCACATATTTGAGGAAGTCCAAGTCCAGATGAAAACCATACGGGGTCTCCACAGAGTAAGGGTAGCTCTTTGGAGGCTCTTTCTCTTCATCCCCCTGAGAGGACTGGTCCTTGCCTAAGAGATAAAAGGCATAAGGAAAGAAGCACAAAGTTAAACTGAGGCTATCTGTAACTGTGACCTCACATTATCCTATGAGATTTCTCTCCAGCGCTCCAGCCTCTGAAGGGTGCCGCTGAGCCTATGGACTTGGGGCCTGTGCTGGGATAGCATCTTATCAAATCAATGTGTATTTGGCCAACGTCTGCACCTTCTTATTTTCAATAAGCCTCAGTTGTTGTTATCATGAACCTGCCTTCAGACCACGAAAACAAAATTGTCTCACGCTGTTTGTTTGTTTGTTTGTTTGTTTGTTTGTTTGTTTGTTTTGGGGGGGGTTGCATCATGTAACTGCTGAACTGAAATCCAGCCATTTAACAGAGAAAGGTACCAACTGGCAGGTACACATATGGAAGATTCTGAAGGATAAAACAGACAATTTTCTCAGCGTTCAGAAAGAAGCTGGTATGCCTAAATTAGTTCCAGTAAATCTTGCAAAAGGCTAAGCTATTGATAATTTATGATTCCTGCATTATTTACGCTCCCAGTGTGCCTAAGCCTCTGGTTGCCTACACACCAAAGAGAAATAGTAGTTGATCATAGCTACCCAAAGTTCCTTCTCCCTAAACTGAGTTCGGGGTAACAATGTGAGCTCCACCTGTGCTAGCGAGGAAATACCACAGTTTTCATGGGCTGTGAAACAGCTGGCGAGGGAGGAGAGCCCGTAAATGTCCAAAGGGACTGACACACATCTTCCTAGATGTGGAGCCCGGGGCCTCTTAGGGAAGCCTGACCCACGGTGGAGTCAGTCTCCCTCTTGACTCTCACAGAAGACGTGAGGAACCTGTCAGCCTAATGACTGCTTGAAGTCACTGGGACTTGCACAGAGATTCTCCCTCCCCCGCCCCAGGCTAAATAGGCTTTGATCCTCCGAGATGCTCTGCATAAGACAGGCACCCATGTTACCTCTGTGAGAACACACTTTAAGAAAACTAAGCTCAGAAGTCAAGAATACAGAGACTGGCAGGCTGTGGAAGTGCCCACCAGTAATCTCAGGACTTAAAAGCTGAATAAAGCAGGAATTCAAGCTCCGGGCTAGCCTGAGCTACAGAGTGGTGCTTTGTCTCAAAACAAAAAACAAAATCAAACAGAGAATCAAAAAGAATATCGGAACCGCCATGACCTTGGGAAATTTACCAGCTTTTCTGTGTGGTATCATCCACAACGGGAAAATAATAATAGGTACTGTAAGATTATTGTGAGGCCTGATGAATTAATAATGGCTATGATACACTCAGTCCCATGCCTGGCACATGATAAACAGTCTCAGTGTTATAGTTGCTATTTTTTGTGGAAGACCCAAATATAAAGAACTGAGGTCCCAAGGTGGAAATCAACATATGTGACTCACCGCTGGGAATGAAGGAGGGCCTGCCCACATTCGCTGGGATTGATTGCTGGGCTTTAGTGCAAAAATATAAAACTTCAGCAATTCAGCCAACTTACCTCACCTACTATTTACTGAGGACCTATGTATGTGTCAGTTGCTGAACTCTACATTCTGGAAACACAAGGATGAGCCAGGAACAGCCGCTTCTCTCAAAGGATTCACGGTCAAATAAGGCAGCAGCAAACAGTGCAACGTGCTGGGCACAGTCTACAGGGGTCTTCCTCACTGACCGACTTCTCCCTTTCTCTGGACATGTTTTCTTGGACATAGAGGAAAACTTTACCTTGCTAGTGGAGGGGAGACTTCACGAGAGTAACATAGAACAGGATATTATAGGAACAAATAGAAATTTGCCAGAACAAGAGGGCAAAAAATGACTTTGAAGCAGTTTATCTCCCAGATGGCTCCATTGGCTTTCGGCCCCATTAGACAAGCAAGCTAATCATGAAGAAGGAGGAAGCTATTCCTTTATGCCTTTGAATCTCTGCTGGCTTGCGATGCTCTGACCAAAAGACTACGGTAACGAAGATGCTAAGAGAACTCAAAAGTTAGGAGACTGGTAGTTTCTACCAGGGCCTCTCAGAATGCACAAATGTTGAGATGGTAGCTACTATGAGATCTCTGAGGCCGTCACGATGTGAGGAAGCTTAGGCACTGTCCCAGAGAAGTTACCGGGAGAAGGAGAAGGGGTGAAGAGGGGACAGATAGGAAGAAAAAGTCTGTCCTACCCACCTTAGCCCAAGGTCAAGCCTAAGTATAAAAGTCACCAAGTAAAATCTAACTACAGGCAGATCCTCAAGGGAGGGGCTCTCAGCTAAGTATGGACCAGTAATCAATTACACCGTGGGAAGCTATTAAGTTTCAGGGTGGTCTGCGCTCCAGCAACAGACAGTCGGGACAGACATTGTCTAGGTAGAGGTCAGAGAAATGGCAAAGACTCAGAGCTGTGGGCTCACAACAGTACACCAGGGGTGGATATAAGTCAATATGGCCGCAGCTTAAAGTGTGGGATGGAAGAGTGAGGAAAGACAAAATGGAGACGGTGAAAAAAGCTGGATCATGGAGCAGCCTGTACGCATGCCAACCACGTGACTTCCTGGCTAGGTAACAGGATTCACTAGATCTATGCTTGCTTTGGTTTCATTTGGTTTTAAGATAAGGTCTCAGTGTGTAGCCCAGGCTGGCCCTGAATTATCTATTTCTCTTTCTGCCTCCCTCAGTCCCCGCAGCCCTGGGACTAGAGTTGAGTATCATCCTGCACAGCTCAAAATGAACGTTCTTGTCAAGGATTAAGAGAAAGGTACATCAGAAGCCAGGGACCAGTAGAAGGGTTGTTGTTATGACCAAGGTGAGAGAAACAGGAAGTTATTCGGAGGGAAAGTGGTGGGCTTTAAGAAGACACTAATGATGGGGTTGCTGAGGGAGAGAGCTTGGGGCTGTGTGTCCAATGACTCCTCTTTCCAGCAGTGCTACATGCCTGTTCAGTGGTCCTCTGTTTAGGCATCTCTAGAGAATGGGATGGAGGCAACTTGACACAGGAAGTCTCTGCATCACTATGGCTAAATAGATCTACGGTCCTGTGGGTGGTTTTCACAACCACAGCAGAGAGTAGGGTGAACTTCTGAGTCACACCATGGTCCCTGCTGCTTCAGACTTCAGATAGACAAGGGGTCAGTGCACCCTGGCACCCAAATATCCCCACATAAGCACATGCCTTCCCATCTACCTACACAACATCCCCTCCCCCCAAATCCCCCACTTCTCAAGGAGACTCATTGCAAGTAAAGTTATGAGAACGTTCTCATTCTTGCTTCTGTTAGTTTCCCAAGTTGTACTCTGAAGCCTGCTGGTCCACTAGAACCCTGGACTAGAGGACACACCAAATCAGAGAGGAAATATCTGTCCAAGGGGAAGTGAGGAGACCTGTGATCCAAAGCAGAAACTTCTAAAGGAGAGGCTGCACTGTTCACTGTTGCAGTCTACTGCCTCTGGGTAGAAATGCTCAGAGTTTCCCAGCAGCCTCTGGGAACAGCAGATCTAGGGCATGACTACATAACATCATGTATGAAACAGACTCTTGAAAGGCAAAATATTTCGGCTGAGAACCAAGAGGAGCCAAAGGAGCCTGGAACTGAGAAGATGTCAAAGGCAAGAGGTTTGGGGGTCCAGAAAAGTGGCTCAGCAGTTAAGAGTGCTTGTTGCTCTTCAAGAGGACCTGAATTCTGTTCTCAGCACCTATAGTCAGACAGCTCACAAACGACTATACCTCCAGTTGGCCTTCAAGGGCACCCACACAGCATATGCCTACCTGGACATATAAACATAAATGAAATATATCTTTATTTTTAAATTTCTTCATTTTTATTTCACATGCATTAGTGTTTTACCAACCCCCAACATGCATGCATGCCTGTGCAAGGGTGTGAGTTACAGACAGTTGTGGGCTGCCATGTAGGTGCTGGGAATTGAACTAGAGTCCTCTGGAAGAGCAAGCCAGTGCTCCCAACCTCTGAGCTATCTCCCTGGCCCAAATGTATCTTTTCTTAAGAGGTGAGTTGTTTAAGAGGCATCTTCCTTCACATAGCCACACCCATACTCACATACCAACGTGGTGATCCTTACTCTCTGCATTCTGCCTTTTCTCCCAGGGCAAGAGTAACGCTGGGGCGCAAGCCCGTATGCATGAGACCGAACCTCATATTATGCTGAGTTCTTGTTAGTTATATCTGGTGACAGGCATGGCCCCAAGGCAAGAAGTATGTAGAATTATCTCTGTTCAAGATGAAAGCTAGAACCGATAAAACAAACCCACTTGTGTGGCTCTGGAAAACGAATTTCATTTTTTTTTCTTTTTGCTTCAGTTTTTCCCTCTGTAAAGCAGGGAATGTGATGCCTGGCTGTTTGACTCTGTGGGTAGGTAGACATGGGGAGATTCTGATGGGACTGAGGAGGATCAGCGGTCCCTTCTTTCTCTGGGCTATCTAACTCTGTGAGGATCGGACTTTGGTGGAGGGTGAAAGTCCCCCAAATAACCAGACAATGAATCAGGAGAGGGAAAAAGAAAAGCAAGCTATAGGAGACCCAGAGGTACTAGAGAGTCACGCTTCAAAAGCAATCCACCTGCCTCTGACTCCCAAGGGCTAGGATTAAAGGCTTGCGCCACCACGCTCAGCTCAGAATATTAGTTATTAATGATTTTGTGTTATTAATGATCATGCTTCCTTCTGTACCAGCCCTGGATGATAGCATTAATAGCCATGTATACATGAGGTATGACAGATAGTTTGGGAAAATGCCCAATATTATATCACCACTGGGTAACTCTTCTTGTAGATTGTCCTTGTGACGGGTTTCACCTGAGGGTTAGGAGTCAACAATCATGACAAAGACAGCAATGTGAACACTAACTGCCCACTGAGATTTGGGCAGGTTTGGGAGGGGGACAGGTTGCCTGTGCTTTGCTCTTCTGCATCTACATGGCCCCACACCCCAGCCATCCTCCTGAATGATGAATGACATGTAGTTAAGTCATCACCGATGGCCCAGAAGTCAACCATCAGACACACAAACAAGGCCATTTTAAACCATTCAGGCCCGGCCCAGACATCTGGGAGACCACACGAATGGGCCCAGAGATCAGTCACACTGGCCTAAACCAGAATACTGCCCCCAACAGCTTCCACAGTCTTTCGAGAGATAGTAATTTTTTTAAAGTCACAAAACGTTTTATTTCTTTGTGTGTTAAAAAAAAAAAAAAAAAAGTGATGACACCAGGCATCCTATTTCATTCTTGGTACTTGAATGAGAGGAGAAGAAAAAAATAATTCACATGTGTTTGATGCTTTGTACTTTACAAGACTCCATTTTCTTTCATTCGGTACACAGCTGAAGTAGGTGCTCTGGGGCTCCAGCACTCACTCTTGGGAGGATTTCCCCTGCAGACCTCTCCAGAGTCATCCCTGGGACTGGTGGTGATTAACCCTTTCCAAACCAACTAACCCTCTGAATCAGGGAACAGAAAACCGCCTGCCTACCATCTATCTTCTCCATCGTGAGTACAAAGTTCAGTATCTCAGGTACTCCACATCCACCGAGTCTGCGTGATTCCTGGAGAGTTCTGGAAGAAAAGAAAAAGAGACCGTCAGCCCTGCCAAAGCTGGAATACGTTGAAGCTGAGGAAACAGCACAAAGAAAGTAACTGTCAGCTGGGCCTTTCTTTCTCCTAGAGATGGCCACAAACCAGCTTTGCAAGGTGGGCTGAAAAGCTAGACATTCCCGAGTCAGGTTTTGGGTGTGTCCTCATGGAACGCTAGCGCTAGCTGACACTAAAAGAGGCACTTAGCTCAAGCCCTCATTTGGCAAACAAGGCCACCGAGACTAGGTGAATTGTTGTATCTGAGGCTCCTCAGTAGACTACTGATGGAGCCTGAAGGAGCCAAGAATGTCTGACTCCTCCCCCAACTTGGTAAGAGAATGGGGTCCATCCTGTGATGAATTTGAGGTCATCTGAGGCAGTCCAATCAAACTCGAGACCAAACTAGACAATGTCAAGACAGACAAGGAGCTGATATGGGGGGGGGGGGGCTTATAACCACGTCGACGAGGGACTGACACAGAGGGGTGGTTTATAATCATGGCGATGAGGGGAAGTGTGACCCATTTGGCCAGAAGATATCAGAAACTTCCCAATGGGAACGCTGTCCTTACTCTGAATTTGTCAACCTTAAGATTTGACCATCAGTCCTCAAAGTTTTAACCCATTCCCAGGACCCTCTCTATCTCCTATCCCATTACAATGACCCAGCCAGAAACTGGCATTTTGTGATTATCAGTCAATTTACATCAGAATGATGGGTTAGCCCTAACAGCAGGTGCAGAGCTGTTAGAGGAATGTTAATGTGCCGGGCAAGAGCCACAACAGAGAACAGTGGGCTAATGATGTGGGTCTAAGAATGAGGAGTGACCCTCCAGAACACACACATCCAGGGTGGGCACAGGAGAACGGATGACATTAGTGCCTGCCAGGTAAGAGGGAAATTCAGGACTTCCAGATACTATTCGTGGCATAAACCCTAGGAGCACGGTGCCTCCCCAGCTTGTGCCTGGCTTTCTGTCACAGTCTCCATGCACTAGCCACAGGGCCTCTCCGACGTCCGGCTGAGCCTCAAAGGGCACACATGTTTTGTAGAAGCAGAGGTGCTCCTGCAAGAATTCTGAGGCTGACTCTTATCACACTGGGTTTGGAGTTAACAGGTTACTGGACCAGCAAGTGCTCGATTCGGGTAGAGAATAGACTGGAGCAGACAAGTCAGAGACAACAAAGACCACAGAGATGGAGGGTCTTGGGGTGGCCTGGAAGGAGATCAGTGGAAAAGCATGGAGAGTCCTAACCTGGATGATGGAGGGCCAGCCCTGTGGTGAGGAGGAGGCTCCTAGGTAGAGGACTCCCCTGATTCTACCATGTCCCCAAATCTGCAGCCTTTGGTGTGTGTGTGTGAAATGGAAGGCAGGGGAGGGCTGGACAAGTGTGTCAAGTCAAGCTTGGAATGTCATTTTGCCTTCCTATCACCTTAACCTTTCTTTATTCTGCTTCCTGATCCCCATATCCTGCAACATTACCAAGCTACCAGTAGGGTTGGAAGCATACTTGAATTGTCTCGTACAGTTCTTACCTTAACCCAGATAGGATTATTATGCTCAGTGTTCAGGTGGGGAAACTGAGGCTAAGAATGGACGTACGTAACAAGTAGGTGTTGGTGTGTAACAGGGGCTCCAGCCTAGCCAGCTCCAACTCTGTGCTAGGGGTAATGGCTGTCCTTCAGTTGGCCAGCCCAGTTCACAGTTGTGACTGTCCCTTGCTCTCCTTGGGAGGAGAATGTTTCTGGCTAATATCTCTTCCTTCTCTACTCAATTCCTGAAAAGCCTTTATGCCTGGAGAAGGAAGGACAGCTTCGGCCTCATGAATCCACCTCTCTAAAGCTAGAGACCACCACGTGTAGCCAGACCTGTGGCTGTGAACTCTAAGCAGCACCTGGGACATCAGAGTTATTATTGCCTTTGGCTAGAATTCTGAATTTGATCCATCAAATGTGGGATCAAATGACTTCTAGGGATCACTCCATACACATCAGGCTGGATTTAAGAATGAAAAACTCTGTGGAGGCCTCTAAGTCTCCCTCATCCCCCCCCCCCCTTGCATTTCACTTAAAACTAATCACTTCAAGGCTACAGCTATTAAATGGAGTTGAAACCCAGCTCTCTGAGGAAGGGCTTCATAACTTTTCACTCTAAAGGGGTCTAAACACTGAAAGGAATGAAGGAATTCATCGGTTCCTTCTCCACCGTAGCTGGGTCCACTTTTCTTACGGTAGACACCTTGGAGTTTGGCTAAGGGAGATTCATTGGAATTGGGCAGATGCTTGATGGCTGGGTGAAGGGAGAACAAACACCACGCCGGCACACGTTGCTCTATCAGAAACACAAAGCATGAGTATGGCTGGTACTCCCTGTGGGTCACGTCCCCCTTTAACGTGGAATCCTCCAACTACAGCAATTGTTGACCACCCTGCTAGGCTGTATCCCCAGTGTGACAATCTTTAACATCTGCTGTTGTCCTCTGGTCGGTCCGGGTCTCAAGGATTCCCAGTGACAGCCCAGCCTTTCTCAGTAGCTCATTCCATTCTCAACTCCTTGAGAGTGCATAGCTTTATCTTTGTAACTCCTCTCCTGAGTAGCAGGGCTTTTGAAGGTCAGAAATATTTTTTAAATATTATTTATTTATTTATATGAGTACACTGTAGCTGTCTTTAGCTACACACCAGAAGAGTGCATGGGATCCCATTACAGATGGTTGTGAGCCACCATGTGGTTGCTGGGAATTGAACTCGGGACCTCTGGAAGAGTGGAAGAGCAACCAGTTCTTACAAGATGCATTCCTGTATGACCCCCGGATCTACTCATTTAAAGCATGTTGGACATACTGGGTGTTTTTTTAAATAACTAAAGGGGGGGGGGGAACAACCTTATCCATCTTCAAACGGAACCTATGGCGAAAAATGAACAGGTGCCAAGCACTGGGTGTCATTTTACCCCCTCCCACACACAAGCAAGCGTGGGAGCTGGTTCTAAATTATAGATGAGGACACTAAGGCAGCCAGAGGCTATGTGGCCAGCCTAAAGTTCCCCAGTTAACTAGGGGGAGAATGGCAAGTGTGTTTGTTGGCTTACAGGCAGCTCCACCAGGCTTCTCCCAGAGACCTAGCAGTGGGTTACATCATCACCTGCCACCTTATACACCGTCACCCTTTGCCAGGTGTGGGCTACATATAAAAGGACTACTCGCCACCCCAGTTGGCCCCCTCTCCCTGTTCCCATGTGTTCCTGCCCAGTCTTTCCCTCCCTATTTCTGTCCTTCTTTGTCCCCTCCTTCTCTGCCCTCATGGCTCTGTTTCCATCTGTCTGTCTCTACCCCTTCTCCAGGCCCTCCCTTCCTCAAATAAACCTCCTTTATATCAGGTCTTTTGCACGGTGTGATTTCTCAGGGGGCATCTTGGCATGAGCCAGCCAGGCAGGCCAACCTCCGTGCACATTATATTTTATAACAAAGTGTCCTTCAGAACTTCAGTAAGGAGGGAAGGCCTGAGGCTGCTAGTGCAGTCCACCAAAGATGGTCCCTGTACAGCTAGACCTTGTTAGAAATGGTCTCCTCAGGTTAGCCCAGCTCCTGCACATCTTCCCTCCTGCCCTGCCCCATCTACACTGGTTTCTTTTATGATGTCATTTTCAAATCCCATTTAATTTCAAGTCAAAACATAAAGAAAGCTTCTCTTCCTTAGTCCTGAAACTGAGACCCGCGCCTGCATTTTTGTTCTCCTCAAACCCCTTCTTTATTCTGCAATAATAAAAACCCCACTTTTCATCACAGAACAGGCTGCATGCCAAAATAAATAGCACCTTGGATTTCCTTGAAAAGAGAGCTTGGCTCGAAGCACAGCCTCGCTGCCACAGAATTCTTGGACAATTCAACCTTACAAAGTCAAATATTTAGCATGGTAGTGCACTAAATAGCATCCCCACTGGTCCCTTCATGATCACCTGGCAGAGACAGAGCGCTCTTTCCAAAAGAGCCCCCCATACCTAGGACAACCCTGCCCTGATGACGTGATGAGAGCTTTCATTCCTTATCCTAGGACCCGAGTTTTTCAAGTGGAACTGTTTCCTGTGTTAAGAAGCTGTCCCGGCTCAGCTCATCCTTGAGAAGGCTGAAGATGGGATACCAAAGAAAAGAGATGACTCCTAAGAGATTCTACTTGCTGAGTTCTCAGCTCGAGGATCACTTCCTGCCTAACAGGAGGGGGCGGGGTCAGGGTTAGTAATTAGCATATTAACACAATCTCAGTATTTCCATTCCCACGCTTTTGTTCAAGTGTTTCTCTCTCTCTCTCTCTTTTTTTTTTTTTTTTTTTTTTTTTTTGCCCACACTGCCGCTGCTGCATCCAGGGCTTGTTGGAGAAGAGAGGCCAGTTGCGGAGCAAGTTGTGTTTGCATCACCCTCCTCAAGCGCCCCTCCACTCTGGATAGCCCAGACAGGAAGAACTCGGCTCCCTCCCACGAAGCCGGCTTCAATGGAGCAGATTCCTGTAAACTCAGCACAGCCTAGTCTGCTTCCCAGCTGTTTGTTAAAGGACTTGGTTAGGTGACCCAGGACCTTGCTGGAAAAGCAAATACTGACTTCCCTTTTGCAGTATAGGAATACTGCAAGCTGGATCAGAAACGAATTCACTGCTTAGTAAGTTAATACTGGGTCAGACAGGAAAAGGGAGACCGCGAAGATCCATCAGCTGCAACCTTGTTCTGGGGAACTGCCATTGTTTCAGAGGGACACATCTAAAGACATCCCCAAAACACACAACCTTCTTTACCTCGATGCCTCCAAATCCGGGAAATCAGGAGCAGGATTTCCCACCTTCCCCTACAGCTCATCAATGAAACTGAAAAGGATGCTCAGCCTCCTTAACACTGGAAATCCGCTGGGCTTCTTGGTGGCTCAGGACATTAAGTGAATGAAAGTCGTTTGGTGGGGTAGGGTAATGATAGGAAGATGCCCCAGGAATTCTTGAGGCCAGACTAGCAGTTCCCAATTCCTGCAGCCCCACCAGTCTGATACTCTGGAGCCCCAATATGCAACCCATCTGGCAGGAAAAAAAGAAAAAGGGCAAGCACCTACAGTGACAAGCAAATTCCTGCCTGTTCTGTGGTTCCTGCTCCCAGCAGGGTTTCTAATCCCTGCAAGAGCCAGGCAGAGGCTCTGCCTGAGAAGGGAATTAACCGAAGGGTCACATCAGACAAGACCTGGAGTCCAGCCTAGGGTTGCTTCAGCTCTTGGAGCAGAGGCAGGTGTGAGGTAGAACCCAGGCTTTCCAAACCTGACACTTGCCTGTTCCTACTGAAGGCACACAAGGGTGACATGGTCCAACAGGGATCCTGAGAGCCCATACCTGTCTTTTATACAGGCTGAGCAACAGTTTTAGAGAGGCATGGACCCCTGATGCTGCTAGGGCGCTAAGGACCCTTAAGACATGTCACAGGCAGCCTTCTCCTATATACACTAATGACGGAGGTTCATTCCAGCTCAGTTCAGGTGCCCATCAAACTTGTGTGGAGCTTGATGCTGGCACCGAGGGTGGCCTCACCTTGAATTGCTGCCTACATTTCCCCAACACATATAGAAAGCACACCTTTCCATTCTGTGCCCCTGTATCCCCAGGCCAGGCTTCAGTATTCCTGTTGTACAGGTAAAGAAAATAAGATAGGTGGTCTAAGTGAATCCCCTTGGGTGTCCCAGGAGTCAAATTCCTGGGGATAGAATTGTGTTCTTCTCAGTCTTTTTCTTGGAAGATTCCCAAGCATCTTGCAATACCTAGAGATGAAGGGCAAGGATGCTATGTATGGTTGTAGACATGGCTATTAAGATTAGCATTTAGGGGCTGGTGAGATGGCTCAGTGGGTAAGAGCACCAGACTGCTCTTCCGAAGGTCCCGAGTTCAAATCCCAGTCAACCACATGGTGGCTCACAACCATCTGTAACAAGATCTGACTCCTTCTTCTGGAGTGTCTGAAGACAGCTACGGTGTACTTACACATAATAAATAAATAAACCTTTTTAAAAAAACAGATTAGCATTTATAGCCAGGCCGTGATGGCACACGCCTTTAATCCCAGCACTTGGGAGGCAGAGGCAGGCAGATTTCTGAGTTAGCGGCCATCCTGGTCTACATAGTGAGTTCCAGGACAGCCAAGGCTACACAGAGAAACTGTCTTGAAAAAAAAAAAAAAAAAGATTGATATGGTCTTTTCCTTTCTCAGGACAAAGTCCTTTTTGTCTATCCTTTTTTTTTCTTCTTTTTCTTTTCTTTTTTTTTTCTTTTTCTTTTTCTTTTCTTTTCTTTTCTTTTCTTTTCTTTTTTTTTTTCTTTTTTGGTTTTTTGAGACAGGGTTTCTCTGTATAGCCCTGGCTGTCCTGGAACTCACTCTGTAGACCAGGCTGGCCTGGAACTCAGAAATCCGCCTGCCTCTGCCTCCCAAGTGCTGGGATTAAAGGCGTGTGCCACCACGCCCAGCATTTGTGTCTATCCTTAAGCTATACAGGTATCAAAGGTTGTACCACCTTGTTGGCCTGTCTCACACATATCTCCCATGTGCAATGGTCACCTTTCTACTGCACCTTTCCTGTCTGTCCTTGGCCACAGTGGCTACCTGTGTCCCTGACCTCTACCACAGACCCCAGAAAGCATGTGATGTGAATTTATGAACAAACACTTTCTCTGTGTTGGGAGAACGCATTTGCTCCAGACCTCTTAACAGGTGGATCTCAGAGGTCGGGGAGGTCCTTCAAGGGTGCACAGTTACAGTTAGAGGTTCTGCGGTACAATAATGCACTGTATATACTATGAGGAAATGGTAAACGGGTAAGCTGAGGTAAACATGGTCATTTCCCTGAGTTTACAACTGCTTGATAAATATACAAATCCTGCTGGCTGGAGGCCTTTAGATGGCTTAATGGGTAAAGGTGCCAGCTGTCAAACCTGACAAACTGTTCCATTTCTATCACCATGCAGTGGAAAGAAAGAGCCAACTCCCACAAGTTGTCCTCTCTCACCACCACCACCATACACACACACACACACACACACACACACACACACACACACACAATTTAAGTATTTTTTAAGAAAAGAAATCAAATACTAGATGTCTCTGTGTTTAAGAGCACTTGCTGAGCAGCCATGACGCTGAGATAACCGAGAGCTGTGCAGATGCTTGTAACTTCAGCCTCACCTTAACTTCAGCTCTGTCTCTAACTCCAGCTCCAAGGGGTCCAAAGCACTCTCCTTTGCACACATGCCTGCACGCCTCCACACACCCACACCTCTCCAAACAGCGGTGTATTCACACAGATACGTGTTCATCTAAGTAAAATAAATCTTAAAAAATAAAATAAACCAGTCAGAAGGAAGTACTAGGCACCCGACAGTGCCACTAATCAACTTGCCTTAGATAGCAGGATAAAGACATATGCAACCGGGCCTAGTGGCACATACATAAAAGCCAGCATTTGGGAGGAGAATCAGAGCTTCAGACCAGACAAGGCTGAAGAACAGAGATATCGTGTATGCACGGGTCTCTCTCTCTCTCTCTCTCTCTCTCTCTCTCTCTCTCTCTCTCTCTCTCCTTTTTGCTTTTTTGTCCTTGTACTATTATTGGATCTCTCTTGGTGGACTAGAAGCTCCTTGACAACAAGAACTAAGCTTTCTCTTGCTCATGTGTGTCACCTGTAGTATTTACGCTCCTGTTTTGTTTTGGACCGGGTCTCATGCAGCCCAGGCTGACGTCAAAGTTGCTATGCACCCAAGGATGAATGGAATACCTAGTCTTCCTCCCAAGTGCTGGTAACATAGACATGTGAGACATGTGTCACCATTCTCAAATTCCCAGGCTCTTAAAGAAGAACCTGGGAATACCACGGAAAGACAATCTAAGCATCACCTGTCAATAAAAACGCCGATGGCCAATGAGCTGAGGCAGGAAGTCGGAGGCGGGACACTGGCAGGAAGAGAAAGGATTCTGGGATATAGTGAGAGGATAAAAGGAGAGGGACAGACAGGAGATGGACCAAGAAGACAGACTGAAGAGACAGATGTAAACCAGCAGGGAGATTCTGAGAAGTGAAAGAAGAAGCGGGCCGGAACTGAAGGAGAGGTAACTAACCACATGGTAGACGTAGACTAAATTCAATGGGTTAAGTAAGTTGTGAGCTTGTCAAGGAATGAGCCAAAGCTTATGGCCTAGGCATTTAATAATACATATGTAGCCTCAGAGTCCTCATTCTGGGAACCAGGCCTGGGGAAGAAGAAAGCGATTAAAATTATTTCTACACACCCTACTTCTAAAATCTATAATTCTCAGAGCAAAGACCTAGTCCCGTGGCCAAGGGTAAGAGTTTCCAAGATAGCACTAAAGAGAACCCAAATTCTGATTCTTAAAGTAAGTAACACAGTAATATGATTTTATCGGCATAAGGAATTAGGAACAAAACATGTGAATCAATTAAGTATTGGCATTAATAAAGAAAAATTGGCAGGGCAGCGCTGGTGTATGCCTTTAATCCCAGCAGTTAGAGAGGCAGGCTTTCTCTGTGTTTGAGCTAGCCTGATCGACAGTGAGTTCTAGGACAGCCAGGGCTACACAGAGAAACCCTGTCTGTCCTAGAAAAACAGAAGAAAAAAAAATGTCTGTTGCAAGGGTGCTAAGAACATTGTCTATTCTGCAGAGAAGAGTGACCTCCGCCACCTCCAAACAGTACTTCAGAACTCAGGGCACGGTCTGGAATTCCTGCCAGTCTCAAAGAGGACGTTTGTTATTAGTGCAGAAGACATTTGTGCTTTTCCCAGGGAGTCAGGACTTTGTGAACTCCTGTCCTATGCCCAGGACTCCCTCCTTAGGAACCCCGAGTCTCCAAGGTTGGCTTCACTTAGGACCCAGCCAAGCAGTATCAGGGACAGCAAGGCCTGAAAGTCAGTGCCCTTGAGGACAGACTCCTGGGGAGTGGCTCTGGGAGGCCAGTGGAATGCCATCCTCCTGCAGGACACCCTTTTAGGAACTCCTCTCCTGCAAGCTTGCTAGGAAGGGTTAAAAGTTCGCAACTATGACCCTCACCCGCTATAACACTTGGATATGAGACTTTTTTTTTTAAAAACTTCTGTTACTCATAAAATCATTGTTGGGAATCTGTGTTGATCACTCTCTTGAGTATTAGCTTTATTACCACTTTATTTTCCTCTTCCACTTTAACCCTTTATTACCATTCCCATCCCCGGTGGAACATGGGAGTGAGTGGACTCAGTAGACCACGAGGATTTTTGCTCCAACGCTGTGGACTGCTGTCTAGATAGTTGGGAAACCACAGCTTAGAGCAAGTATTCCTCAGGAATTCAGCCCCATTCCTCCTTCCTGGGTTCTGCAGTGGAAGCATCTGTCTCATGGGCAGAGACAGACACCCTCAGTGGGGTGAGGTGGGGGGGTACCTCTGCACCTCCTATGCCTAGTTAGCATCTCTGTCCTTGGTTAGAGTCCAATGGAACCTTCTGAGGCACTAGAATGGATGTCACCCATGAGCCCCAGGTGCAGGCACTTTTGTGAGCTATGGCTTCTGCCTTCTGGGTTGGGAGGAAGGTTTTTCTTGGCTCAGATACACAAGCCCTGCCTACTCAGGAATCAGTTTATACAAAACTGCAGATGAAAACTGATCCCCAGATATCGGGGTGGAGCCAATACTGTTTGTTTTGTCTTTGTTTTCTTTAATTGCACAATACCCTAGCCAGCCTTGTACAAGTTCAGTGTATGCAAGCTCAGTATCTGTTATGTGTGTCAAACAAGGATGCCGGACACTCAGTTTCAGCAGCATGTCAGCTGAAGGAAGGGTGGGTATCATCAGAGATGAGCCCAAGAGACAAAGGGCTCTAGAAACTTCTATCAGTTTGAATGTTTGCTGGAAGCAGATGGGACTCATTCAGTGTGCCACCTGGCAGTATTCAGGAAGGCTGTGTATGGTTGTGACCTGAGTTTTGGTCTGTTATACTTAATGGAACTGCTATATTTCCATGTGTTTCTCAAAGTCCATGTGTTGAAACTTAAACCGCAGTGTTGGAGAGAGGGACCTAACAAGAGGTGATGGGGTCACCAGGACTATGCCCCCATGAGTAGACAGATGCATGCTGTGTCTTGGAGGTAGGCTCACTGTTGAGAGACTAGGTTCACATAAAAAAATGAGTTTGGCCTTTACTTGCTCAGTCACTGCTTTCTCTCCCCTCTGCTTTCTTTCCCAGGATGGTACAACATGAAGTCCCTCTGCAAAGGCCAGCACCTCGCTCTTAGATGTCCTGGCCCTGAGCACCATGAGTCGGGTAAATTCCTGTTCATTAAAAAAAAAAATTATCCAGTTTCAGATATTCTCTTACCTAGAATTATCTTAGGAAACACACTAAAATAGTAGGTGAAGTCACTGAGAAAACATGTTTCTGGGAGTCACACCCAGGTTTAAACCATCCGAGAGCAGCTCAGAGATACCACACAATGGCTGGGCATATAGACAGTACAGGCTGACTTCCATTAGACATCTCCTCTTCCCTCAAGCTACTCTGTGGCCTCTTTTAAGTCAAGATGCTCTCTTCCTACCTCTGCAAACCTCTCCCAGCTCCAGGTCAGGATTTTGCAAGAGGTGTGTGCCCAGGTGGCCATTTTTGCTAATTCTTCTGCTGAGAGAAGAGACGTCACTAATGGGACCTTGGTCATGATCTTCATTTCCTAGTGGGGATACTGAGGTCCCATGGCGTGTGTGTCACACACCACAGCTGGAGTCAGCTTTGCCTTCTAGATTCCTTGCTTCCTGTTAGAAGCTGCAGCTTTGTAGCTTTTCTGGCTTGTGCTTTGGAGGATACTAACTTCTCTAAAAACAGCACGGCTGGTCTTCCCAGTTTCCATAGAGAATAATGGAGCTTTCACTGGCGTGACTGCTTGCCAGAATACGGCTCACACTCCCACTGACGACCTTTGCTTGCGGCCTCTGGCTACAGAGACAGTACCAAACACAATAATAAAAACAGTGGCCAAGATCAATTAAGGACCTTCTCTGTATTCATCCTGTACTCTTCCCTCCTCAGCACCTGGGGCCCTAGAAGTTCTGACTCCTCTCCAAATGAGACAAAGATGGCTACCCCGTGACCCAGTCAGAGCTCAGCGCCGCATTCAAAGAAACAGCAGCTAAGCAGATAAAAAATTAATTGGAAGCTATCCAAACCTTCACTGTAGTCTCCAGAGAAAATACCAAAGGGGGAAAGCATTCTTAGTGCAAAGCAAAACTTCTGCTTTCCTCTCTGCTATTCTGGGCACCTTGCTCCAATAGAGCAGCTGCTGCAGCAGCAGCAGCAGCAGCAGCAGCAGCAGAGAGCTTCGTTCCCAGCATCCTCTGCGGTATCATCTCCTGGCGCCTCCACCAGCCTCCTCCCCACCTGGCACAATTCACCATCACCAGGTTCTCTCTGCCCTCTCCTCAGGAATTCCAGTGCTGGCTCCACTGTCCAGGCCTTTATTTTCTCTGGATAACCCAGTCTACATAGTAACAGAGTCACCACCCTGAAGCAGGCTGTGCCTGGCATTTCCTCAGAAAGGAATTACTCAGAAGGCTTCACAGGCAAAGTTATGAACACCCATTACTAGTTGTAGTCTCCATTATAAGTGATTTATGGTGAGACAGCTAAGGCTTAGAAATGATGATGATAGCGTACATGGTTACAATGATAATTGTTACGTACACACTGCCCTGTACTAATGCTAGGGATGGTTACTTAGTGGTCACGATAGGTAGGTTACGTCATTCTCATGGGCCACAGGCTTGAGGGCAGAGATCTACTATGAGGCAGGGTTCGTCCAACTACATGGAGCAAGCTCATAAGCACAGAGTGGAAGGACTCTCTGGGCTCTAGTTTCTGTAACTGTCTGTGAAACAAGTTGGAGCCTAAGCAGAAAGAGAAGAAACCAGACGTTAGCAAAGGTGCCTGGAGAGATGGCTTAGTGGTAAGAGCACTGGCTGCTCTTCCAGAGGGCCTGGGCCCAATTCCAAGCAACTACATGGTGGCTCATAACTGTCTCCAACTCTAGTTCCAAGGGGGAACTGACATCCTCCTCTGGCCTCTGTAGGCATGTGGTACACTGACACTCATACAGGCAAAACACCCATAACGTAAATGAATTAGTTGGTTTTAACTTTAAGGAGCAGCAAAGGAAGGAGTCTAGACTTAGATTCCATTATAGACTTGTTCATGGGGTATCAAGTGACTATTCAAATATAAACATTTTCAGGGGAGGCAATAGGTCCATAACTAAATTTATTTGCTAAGGAATAGATAGGGGGAAAATGCAGTCTTACTTAATCAATAAAAATGCAATTAGGTTTCAGATAACCTTGACAGGTTACAGGAGACTTGGGTTGTTTAACAGACAGTAGCAGTCGAGTCACATGGTCATCCATTTTATATACAATATCATTTGTAGAACTAGCACTCTGTCAAAATTTCCATTCTGAAGACATATCTTTGAGCCAGAAACAAGGGTTTGGGGTTGCCAATTAATTTTGTTTCTCTGTCATTTACTGAGTTGTATAGAGCTGGGATTAATGACATACATGGTTCCTGCCTTGAATAACTAGGGAGATGTCTTTCCCTGCCAATGGAGCATTTCCCCAGAGCTAGAGGGATGCCATTGCAGCTGCCTTGGGTGGAAAGCCTGTGTCCAATCCAGTCCTGCTTCCCCAGGTTAAGACTTGAATTAGAAGTCTGCCCCGGTCCAGTTTTCAACCCTACACCTCCCATGGCAGAAGAGTAGTGTGCACGGGAGGACTAAGGGCCCAGGACTGGAATCTGCTTAGACCAGCTGTCCAGGTGATGCCTCTCACACTCCACTTTGTGTTTTGCTTGTTTGTGACCGGGCTTGCTTCATAGCCCAGGTTGGCCTCATAGCCCAGGATGGCTTCAAGTTCTCTCTTCTCACCTCACTTCTCTTACTACTCAGATTACAGGCATATGTCACCATGCCTGTCCTTACGTACTTTACATTTGTGTTTGTATAATACGTAGCATATTTATTTACTATATTTGTAATACAAATGTTTGTTTTGTATAAATTAAGTCTAGGTTCCACATATGAACAAAAGTAACTCTGTTTTTCTGAGTCTGCCTTGTTTCTGTTAATGTTAACTTCCAGGCACATCCATTTTTCTTCATGATTTCATTTTTATGGCTGTATAAAATCCCACCATGTGTGTATGCTATATCTTCTTTATCCATTCAACTTGATAAGCACCTGGGCTGGTCCTATTTCTTGGGTGTTGTAACTAGTAGAGCAGCAAACATGCATGTGGCATTATATTCCTTTGGGCATATACCCAGAAGGGGTGTGGGTAGGTCTCAATGCCGTGTCTATTTTAGTTTTTGAAGGATTTCCTTCCACACTCACTGGTCTCCATATTGACTGCACAAGATTGCGTTGCTACTTGCAATGACACGAGAAAATCCAGTTTCCCTAGTGCAATCTACCTACTTTAAAAAATATATTTGTAAACTCTGATTGAGTGAGTTTACAAACCATATTCTGCTGAGCTCTCCTGAAGAGTGAGTTAATGCACCAGCTGGTTCCATGAACCGATCTGAGAGTTTCCAATAAAGAAGAGATGCTGATGTCACAACCCTAAGCACACGTGGGATGAGGTGTCTGGTATGGAGAGGGAGGGAAGGTGACCTTGACTAAATGAGGGGCTCCAGAGGTTGCAGATGATTTGCCCACAGGCAAGTCTTTCTACCTTCTGACCCAGCTCCCTAGCTCTAAGGGGGCTCTGAAGAACTACTCACTACCTAGGGCTGTTCGGATGGCTACATGGTTGTTCCTGTTGGTTTGGGTATCTAGGTGTACACGTGCGTGTGGAGGAGAGAGAGCCGGGTCAGCGTTTCTGTCACCCTTCACTTTGGCAAGATTAGCTGACCAGCACACCCTGGGGAGTCCTCTTGTCTCTGTCTCCCCAGTGCTAGGACAACAGGCATCACCACACCCAGCTTTTTACAAGGTGCTAGAAATCCAGACTCAGGTTCTCATGATTGCACGGCGGGCACCTTCCTAACCGAGCCATCGTCCCAGCTTGTTCGTATTGTTTGCTTATTAGAGGCGCTGTCTGTCTGTCTGTCTGTCTGTCTCTCTCTCTCTCTCTCTCTCCCTCTCTCTTCTTCCCTCCCTTCCGTAAGTGTGTGTGTGAGCGTGTGTGCACACGCACGCATGCCAGTGTCTATGTGTCTCTGTGTGTGTGTATTTAGATAGGTCACTATGGTGTGTATCTAGATAAGTCACTATGTGAGACTTTCCTGGAACTCACTCTATAGCCCACCCTGACCTCAAACTCATGACAACTCTCTTGCCTCAGCCTCTCAAGTGCTCAGGATTCCTAGTATGAGCTAGCATGTCCAACTACGTACCCATTCTTAACCCTGTATTTGGCATGTTGAAAACCCTGTTGTTCTGGGGGTGGGGGCAACGGGGCAGAAAGAAAACAGTAGGTGCTCAGCAACTGTTGGTTGCTTTGTCCTTGTTTATGGACTGTGTACTGGCCAAGCAGTAAACTTAACTCTTATTCTTGCCTGGCCCTCCCCTCCACCAATACTGAATATCTTTTTCCTATGTGGAGATCTGGAAGCCAGTGTGCAGGCAAGTATAGGAAGTCAGCAGGAGTCACAAAGACCACACAGGGCGGAGCTGCTGTTGCAGTGAGGGCTTCTGATGGACTTTTCCTAGGCAGATGGAGTCATGCTTGGGTCCACAGCTCAGGTCCAAAAGGCCTGAGTGGAAGGAAGTTGGTGGCTTAGAATGGGTAAGTGGCAGGCTAACTTCAGATGTAAAGGTGGGGGACAGACAGGGGCAGGGCCTTCAAAACAGGAGCCTAAGGGAAGAAGCAAGGCCCTGTTTCCGAGGTCTGCAGACCCCTGGCAACCAGGAATGAAGCAAAAGCGATGGGGACTGCATCTTCTGCTCCTGTCACACAGCCACACCCTGGAAGGATACGAAGTTGGCTCAATTAGTTATCCACGTGATATATTTTGAGGGTAGCAAGTAGTTTGAAGTTTAGTCTGTGGGACGCATTAGAACCTGTGATAGATTTTTTTGCTCCCTTTGGGGCTGTCCTTTTTTAAAAGAGGGAGCTATGTTCAACACAGAAGAATAACTGGGCTATTTCTCTTGGAGCATCGCCAGCACACACAAGGCCTCCCTTTCTTTGCCATCCGCAGGCGTTTGGCATGCGTGCAAACCCTGCCCAGCATACTTACCCACTTGTGTTCTGGAGTGCCCCGACCTCTGCCTACAAAGCCAAATGTAAAGGCTGTGGTCTTCACCATAGCCCCTTGGAGCATGTGGCTTCCCTCTCCAGAGCCAGGGCGGCCCCAGGGGACATCTCCTCACTACTGTTAAAAATGATGACGATCATGTGACCACAGCCCATGAGCCTGGAGTCAAACGCTAGGCGTGCTCACCTGGCTGTCTGAAACAAGGGCCCAGACATTGGGCCAGGTGCTGGGGGTTCACGGAAGAATAGGATGGAGTTCTTTCCTCTGAGCGGCTGACTGTCCCAAATGGGAACTAGAGACCCTAAAGAAGGACCTCTAGTACAAGAAGGGAGCAGGCAAAGATTCAGAGAGAAATAGAAGAGCGAGCACACAGACATCATAGACTTGAGTTGGCTTATGAATGATGAAGATGAATTCGCCAAACAAATGGGGCAGCGAAGAAAGCCTGTGGTGGCTTCAGGTGCTCACGTTCCTGGCCAGCATGCAGGGCAGGAAGTCTGCTCCACTTAGAAGAGGAGCAGGAGGGAACAAGGGACTGGGATGAGCAAGTCCTGTGCCCAGACACTGGCCTTTAGAGAGGGTGCAACAGATATGCAGTCTCCACAACTGGTCTGGGGAGGGAGAAGAAGAGAGTAGTGAGTCTGGTGAGAAGTCTGAGCAGACAGACTCTTCACTACCTGCTCCTTTTGTTGTTGTTTTTCAAGGGATCTGTGGTGATGTGGGGTTCTGGTTTTCTGGCTTGCCCAGCGAACGCTTTTACCCACCGAGCATCTCCCCAACCCGAGGGCAGCCACGATCTGAAGAAAGGCAGGCATAGGCACAGAGCGCCTTACATAGCGGCCAGGCCAGGTTCCTGAGTGTTGACTTTGGCATCCAGAATCTCAGCTTTGTCACCACTGGGGAAATGCCACCTGGGCTCTCTCTGCCTTGCTACGCAGCCTTGATCGTGTACAGAGGACACAGTGAGTGGGTGCTGAGTAAGAACAGGTAGAAGCAGATTCACAAGGCAAAAGGAGTAGATCAGCCTGCTCGGTTCACTGTCCCAGCTCCTTCACTGAATCACAGAGGAAGGGATGCTTGTCGCCTGTCCACATGGAGCACTGGACACCCTCTAAGGAAAAGATTTTTTCCTTCTAGCCAAGAGAATGTAATCTGCCTTGGGGGGGGGGGGGGAGACACATGTTATTGTCTCCTCTTTTAAGACCAATCACCTAGTCGAGGGACCACTCCACCAAATACTGTGCTAAAGAGATGGGAGGACTCTCAAGTTCTTGCCTTTCTCTTGCCTCTTGCCCCCTTGTGCCCCCTCTCTCCCCCTCCTCCCTCAGTCCATGTGGCCATGGCCGGCTTCTACTTCTCCACCTTTTCAAAACCATGGGGGGGGGGGGAAATATTTATTCCTTTGATGAGATAATATACTTTTCCTTCATAGAAACTCTGCTCCTCGATCTGCCTCTGCAGCGTGATGGGAGGTTCTGTTGGGTCTAATCACATTTCTGAGCTCTTTCTCTTTGTCTTTTTCTTCTCCTCCTCTTCCACCGGATGCTGGCCAGCAGTTACATATGCTTTCTCTGGTACTCTGGGCTGAGTCTCTTCCCCACCATGTGGCTGCTTACCAATGGTGCCCTTTCTTTCTTCTGATTCTCCATCTCCTTCATCACTGAGGCAGCTGAGATATCCATCTTGCCCACCCTGAGGTTTTACTTTTAAACACTTATAAAAACATCTGTGAGCGTTCCTCTGAGTTCATCCTTAAAGTCTTCTATTGAGATGGAGACTCTACAGCAGCAGCTGGGTGCTTTTAATTGTTTTATCTCACGCTTCACAAAAAACAAACTTCACTCAGGAAAAGCATTGTAGAGGGGGGATTGTTCCCCAGCTCATGTTAAATCCGACATTGAACATGGTATCAGGAGTGGGGGTCTAGTGGGCCTTCTTGACTGAGAAGGAGCCTCATGCAAGAGTTTCAAGAGAGCTGCCTTGCCCTCCCACCATGTCAACACACAGACTAAGAAGATGACTTCTGTGAGCCAGGAAGTGGCTTTCACCAGTCACCAAACCTGTCAAATCTTTGATCCAGGACTTCCAGTCTTTACAGCTGCAAGAAGCAAACTTTTTTGTTTTTAAGCCACCCAGTGTACGGCAGTTTGTAACAGCAGCCCATGTGGACCCAGCCAGAGGTTAAGTGATTTCCACACATCAGCAGCTGGAGGAGCTGAGGCTTGAAGCCAAGGTTCTGGCCACAGGGTCCATGGCTTTTACCCACAGGCCAGAGAGATGAGAAGAGTTTCTGGAGGTGGGGAAGGAAGACTCTGAAAGTTTATTTCTGGCAAGGAAAAGCAAGATGAAGAGACACTGAGGTGAAGATGAAGGTGTCTAAAGCACATGGTATCCACCTTCTCAGGAGACAGAGAGAAATGAAGGCAGAGAGTAAGGGGTCTGGTAGGATCTGGGAACTTGTGGAAAGCAGCTGAGATTTACAACCAGGCAGTGAGATGAATAGGTCGAGACAAATATGAGTCTGCACAAATATGAGTGGGGTCATGTAGCAGACGAGGCCAAAGGGCTCGGATTTCACCTAGCTCTTGTCCTGAGTTAGGGAAATGGGACAGTGAAGCTTAACCTCAAAGGAGTCAAGGGGAGACTGTAGGTAGGGCATAGAAGATACACACAGCAGAGGAGGAGCTGGGAAATGGGAGAGCAGGCTTAACATCCTGTGAGCCATGCTAACAATGTAGGCAAGGACAAGCAAGTAGCTGTGGCGTGTGACATCTGAGGTCTGTTGACTGGCCACCCTACCCAAGGCTCTCATTAAAATGGGGTCCCAAAGCTTTCCAACACTCATGAGTTTTCTTGGTTTAATAGTGAACGCCCTTAACTCTCCTCCGGCTTCCTGTGCCTATGGCACTAGAACGAGGCTCAATAAAATGCTCCACAGGTGGGCTTCAAAGGCTTAACATGAAACATTAACACAAGCCCCTCATTCTCTCTCTTAATATTGAGTACACGTTAAATCACTGTGGGTATACTGGGCTAAATATATTCACAATTAATTCTACCTGTTGTTATTTTGTGTTCCGTTAACTGCTTCGAATGAGACCCAAACTGTATTGCTGTTGGCCAAAGCTGGTCTTCCAGGCAACAGTGATATTAAACTGAGGCTAAATGTGGGAGGCCCGCACGAGGCGGTAAGCAGCTCTTCTATCCCCTTTCTCTCAGAAGATAGAGCTGGTAAGGTTTAGCAGGAAATGGTTAGGAAGGGTCAGGGAGACATGGCCTGAATGAGGAAAGGGGTCCTCTGGGCTGTGTGCGGATTACAAGATGTGCCACTGAATGGGGCTAGAAAGGCCCCACATGTCTGCTGTGAGTCCAGATGTCTAGAAGAGATCCTCAGATTCCAGTGACCGACCATAAGGACTGACCCTGGGGCCACTTCTGATTCAAACACCGCTTCAGTGTCCTGGCTTTGTACCAGGCCATTCACAACCTCCCTTACTTCCCATCCCCCATCCCCCACCCCCTCCAGCCCATGTGCTGTTTCCTCTGCTGACCTGAGTGCGACCACCTCTCCCCCCGCCCCCCACTGTTTCCACCAGTCTCTCCCAGAACACCAAGGCCAAATACATCCGGCCTCCCCATTTTCCCTAAGGCCAGTGAGAGGGCTCAGTGGGCAAAGGCGCTTGCCACTAAGTCTAAAGACCTGAGTTTGGGTCCCGGAACCCACTTGTTATAAGGAGAGATTCTATTTCCTCAAATTGCCCTTCAACCTCTGCGCTTGGCACTGTGGCATACTTGCCTACAAACAAACATACACAATTAAAACCTGTCCCCAGCCCTTGACTACCTAGAGCTAAGACTGACCCCCCCACCCCCACCCCCACCCCTGTAGGAGATGTCTGGTAGCAATTAGGAAGGCAGCCACATGATACAGCCTGACTCCTGTGGCAGGCAAGCCAGGAAGTCTAGATCTTAACTCAGATTTGCCTGTTGGTTTTTGTTGGTGTTTGTTGGAGTTTAAGGCATATCAGACATTCTTAGGCCTTAGTTTCTTCACTCTTTGGTTTCATAATACTGATCTAAAACTATAATCCTAGGCGCGATATTAATGAGGTATAACAGAAGCAGAGTTGCTTTGGTAAAGGTGGGTCACACAAAAGAGATGGATTGGGCTAGAGAAATGGCTCAGAGCATAAGAGTCCCTTTCAGAGGGGTCTGCATGTGGTTCCCACGCAGGCAGCTCCCAAGCACCTGTAACTCCAGCTCCAGACGATGATCATGGCTGCCCAGGGCACTTGCACACGCGTGAAGACGAATTAACTATAACAAGAATAAATTTTTAAAGGAAAGAAACATACTGTTGGAATCTGAGGAAGGGAGGAGCTGCGGAAGGAGGAAATCAGGGGGCAGGACAAGGTGCCACAGAGAGAGACAGGGCACTCCAGGGCACTTAGTCTCTGTCTGCTAAGTAGAAAAGCTCCCCACCCCCACTCCCAAGCGCCAGCAAAGGCAGGTCAGGCCTTTCCATCAGAGAACAGATACCTGGCTTTGGGAGCTTTCCTTCAGCTGAATTAAAAGAAGGGGGGGTGGGTTTCCAGGGAAAACACCCTAGACAAAATCTGATTCTGCTGTTAACGAACTACTTGAGATTTTTAAGTCTGTCCAACACCAAAAGGAAGATTTTGTATGGTGAAAAGTCGTAATTCCTCCCAGACTGGCTCTCCCTCCAAGCCTTCCCCCACCTAGCAAGTTGAACGGTGGAAAATGTGGAATCCCAAGAATGGACTATGTAGGAGGGACTTGTGCTCGCTTCTAGTGCAGTGGGCTGGGATCGCTGAACCCCAGGACTGCCCTGAGGCCAGTCACACTTTATTTTAAAACTTCACTCTTGGCCTTCTGTAGGAAAGAACTCTCAGCCCCATTTTACAGAGGAGAAAAACTGAGGCTCAGAAGGGCACAGTCCAAAGCCCACCCTTCCCCCCAAAAGTGTTTCCTGTGGAAGACTTTTTTTTTTTTTTTTTTTTTTTTTTTAATACAAGCTTGGACATGAGGAGTGACCTGGCAATTGTTCAAGCTAGAGCATCGGAGGCTACATGTTGGGGCACAGTAAAGCCCCACTTTGATTTATAAAATGTCCACCTGTAGATCAACAACTGTCTTTTCATCCATCCATCCATCCATGCATGCATCGTATCTAACTGAAGACATGGTTTTTTATATAGATCCTATATGGGCAGTGCTAAGTCTAGGACAGCATGCTCTGAACTTTCCCATAGCTCCACCCACCAGCTCTTTACAGTGTGGAATTTTCCCTGTTATTTGAAATATTTGCCATGAATCGATATGATCAAATGTGCTCACCCCAGGGCCCCACCATTTGCATCCGTCTTGGTACAGCGCCCGCCCCGTTCACTTCCTGTCCATCCGGGCCCCAAGGCGCCTGCCCATCCACCTCAAATGCTTACTTTTTCTTTATTGACAATTAAACTTTCTCCAAAGAGTGGTGGCATAACACGGCCCAATCTGATAAAGGGATCACAATGCGCCTCCTTTGGAATTTCCTTTCCCCTCCCCTGTAATGAATTATGTGGTACTTTCTGGGCTCATGACAATGATTCTAGAGTGATATTGTGCAAAGATCCCAGGCCAGCTGAAGGGCTGTGGGACCACAGTTACTATGGGAAGACCCAGTGTACAACCTCAGGATATAGCTCTGGGGATTAATTCAAGCCTGGTATTTCCACACTAGGTTTTTTTCTTTCCTCAGAAAAAGGCAAAAATGTGGACTTATGTAAAATCTGTTTTTTAAATGTTGACTGAATTCTTTTTTTTAATGCTGTACAGATCAAAGTACACTGCATGACATTCTCAAAGAATTAATAGAAAATAGTTTTTTAAATACTGTACAGGCAAACAAATACCACCAGGTGAGGCCCACAGTGTTGGAGGTAGGGTAGGAAATGTGGTCTCAGGCCACAGTTGTAGACAGACCTCCAGCTTCTCTGCCATTAACGCAACCCAAACCTCAACCTGGACCTGGGCAGCTTGTGCCTTTGCCAGTGTCTCCCCTACCCGACTTGGGCATCCTGCAGGGGTCTGTTTCACTAGCATATCTATTCAACTCCTAATTCCAGCCTCAGTCAACACCGCCTTTCCCAGGATCCCCTTAGAAACTGCTCCTGGGCTCCAGTTTGCATCTCTGCAGCAGTCTCCCCCACGTTGAAATCTTTCTGTTAGATCTCGCACATTGGAAGAAAGATAAAAAAGGATGTTGTTGCTGCTATCAGCTATGACTCTGGATGCGTCTGGGTCATTGTGTGCCCCATAGCTTTGCACGACATGTAGATTCTCTTCTTGGGAGAATTCCCTCAGTTGCAATCCCCCTCCTTCCCAGCCCCCATGGACAGCACTGGGTCCCCTCCCTCTGCCTGTGCCCAGCAGTGTTGTTTGGTCTGTCAGTCCTCCTGAGACAGCCTGATAACTCTGCCTCCCGTTATTCATCTCCTCCAATGGATCATGAACTGCTTGCCTAGTGGAGGGCCTAGCCTGGTGCCCTTGATCAGGTAGCGTTCGATGGCTGTTAGGAAGTGACAAGGACAGAGGGAGGAAAGAAAAGACAATGAGAGAAAGAAGGGAAGAAAGAACAGGGCCATAGACCTCCCCCGCCCTTTCCAAAAACTATGGCAGATCTGGGGCTCAGCGCTCAAGAGAAGACCTAGGTTTGGTTCCCAGTACCCCATGATGACTCTCAACAGCCTATTACTCTACTTCAAGGGCATTTTTTTTGTCCTCCTTGGGCACTAAGCACACACATGATACACTTATATATATTCAGGCAAACCCAGTTATCATATACACTTCTTTTTAAGAGAGCCAGCTACTAGGTTGAGGTTACAACAGCTGTATTGTGCTACAGGCCGAAGGTCCCAGGTCACTGTCCCTACCCTAGCGAGACTTCTTCATCCCAGCATCTCAGGAAGCTCTTGACCTCTGGGCCCAGGAACCAGCATTTGATAGGAGTCTCTGTGTCTCCTTCCACCTTTCCTCTTTCTTAATGACCCACCAGAAGAACCACCCAGAGGATTGCTCTAAGAGCGCCACTGTAAAAGAAACAGGGTGGCTCATATAATAGACACTTCCTTCCTTCCCAGAGTTAGATGCTGGAAGACTGGGACCAGGGTGCCAGCCCAGGCTAGTTCTGGTGAGATCTGCTCCCAGTCCAGGCTGCCAACTTCTTGCTATGTCCTCACAAAGAAATAATAACATTCACTGGGTTTCCTTTGATACGGAGTAGCCCCCTTCACAATGGCTCTACCCTCATGCTCCAGCTACCTTCCAGAAGCCTGGATCTTCATGCCATCACACTGTGGGGATAGGATTTCAAAATGCACCAAGGAGACACAAAGAGCCACGTGGTTCTGCAAAGCCATGCTGAGAGTCGAGAGTGGGCCAGAGGCCCACAGGAGGTTCAGCTCAGAAAAATCTCAATGAAAACAGTAGGGGCAGGATTTTAAACCAACCTTACAGACAAGAAAGCCGAGTTCAAAAATCATTTTATAATCAGAATGGAAAAAAAAAAAAGAAAGTAAATGAAGAGGTCACCTCTCTCTCTCTTTTGTTTTTGTTTTTTGAGACAGGGTTTCTCTGTGTAGCCCTGGCTGTCCTGGAACTCACTCTGTAGACCAGGCTGGCCTCGAACTCAGAAATCCGCCTGCCTCTGCCTCCCAAGTGCTGGGATTAAAGGTGTATGCCACCACCACCCAGCATGGATTAGTCAGTTTTAATGGCTACATATGGGCCAAGGGTTTTGTGGAACCCGTGAAAACTTTCTCATCCCATGTGCCAGCTAGGACCCCGGCTAACAGGGAAGTGATTTGGTCTTCTGCTCTCCCAGAACCACGCTGTGGTGGGCTAGCAGACTGCATTTGAACTTCAGTTCTCTGAAGAAGGCACTGTAGTCCAGAGAAACGGCCCCATTGTGGGGAACGTCAGGCCTCAGCTCTGGCCGTGGGCACAGATCTCTGGGCAAGAGCCTTGTTGTACCACTGACCTGGGTAACAGAGGGCTCCATTTGCTGGTTGAAATGCTGCGAGACAGGAGTAAGGGAGGAGACAAGAGTAGGGTAAGGGAGAAGGTTAGGCCAGAAATGGTTCACCTTGGGTCTGGGTAAAAGGGACACAAGCTTGGATCTGCAGAAAAAAATTTTTTCTTTGAATGCCCCCGTACCCAAAATACCACTCTACTCTACAGTATAAAAGACACATTGCCACCCTGGCGGGCAGGGCAAGGGGCTGGGACAAGAGACTTAGTGTTCTCATGGAGCTCAGGCCCTGTGCAACACACGCCTGTACCTGTTCTCGCTGCTCCTCAGCATCCTCATGGAATGAGGAAGTAGTCTAGGCAACCAGGGAGGTCCCTTCCTCCTTCAACAACATACATCTCTTGGAGTGCTGTGAACCCAGAATGTGAGTTTCAGCACCATTGGACAAAAGGGGCAGGGAGGGAGGGAGGGAGGGAGGGAGGCTGAGAGGCTGGGAGGGAAGGAGAAGGAGGTGCAAAGAGAGGGAAAGAAGGAGCCTTGGGCGATAGAGCCCTTGAGCAAATGTCTAGTTCAGGGGAGGGGTGTGTGTGCAGGTGTGTGTCCCAAGAATGAGCAGGAGCCCTGTCACAGGGAGGACCGGACACCAGACACTCAAATGTACCTGCTGGGGAGATGTTTTAGTGAGAGGCCTCAAGCTGAGCCTGAGCACCTGAAAGCAGCGAGGTGACAGTGACACTTGAAGTGACAGTGACACTCTGGAATACTGGCTGTGTTCTTTCCAGAGGCCTCAGCAGCTGCCTTGAGGTGTGAGGACTGCTGCCCCAGACTAGATCTGAGGAGCTCCCAGAAGTCCTAGCAGAGCACAAGTGGGTAGTGAGGAACGGGGTACATTACCAGTCTAAAAGGAGAGTAGAAGCCAGCAAAAGAGAGACCCACAATCGCTGGAGAGAGATCGAGTATGTGTAGGAAGGTGGCCAAATTGGTCCCATTTCTCAGATGGTCAGAGTCAGGTGACAAAGGTGGAATTAGAACCCAGTTCTGGCCGAGCGTGGTGGCGCACGCCTTTAATCCCAGCACTTGGGAGGCAGAGGCAGGCGGATTTCTGAGTTCGAGGCCAGCCTGGTCTACAAAATGAGTTCCAGGACAGCCAGGGCTACAGAGAAACCCTGTCTCAAAAAACCAAAAAAAAAAAAAAAAAAAAAAAGAACCCAGTTCTGCCCAACTCCAGGGCATTTGTCATTTTTAATTTGTCCTTGTTCCCACAGTCTATGTCCCCTTGCTTGAGTTAAGGGTAAGGAAGGGGAGGGGAGGTGTCTAAGAACAGAGAAATGGCTGAGAAGATTGGCAGGAGTAAAGAGAATGCGTGATAAGTGTTTCCCTACCGATGCAAGATGGCAGCCAAGTTTTTCAAGTGGATTTTTCTCTTGTTGCCTAAAAAGACTTTTCTTTCTCTCTTTTTCTTTTTTCTTTTCTTCCTTCCTTCTGTTCTTTCTTTCTCCCTTTCTTTCTTTCTTCCTTTCTTTTTCCTCCCTTTCTGCCTGCCTTTCTTTCTTTCTTTCTGTCTGTCTGTCTGTCTTTCTTTCTTCCTTCCTTCCTTCCTTCCTTCCTTCCTTCCTTCCTTCCTTTCTTTCATACTCAATGATGTTAAAGCAAATATTTAACCTCTTGGGACCCCATTTGCTCAGCAAACACGATGAGAACGGTAACAGTCCTGCCTTGTTAGGTAGCTGGTAAAGGACAATTACTTTTATTTAAGATCTTGGTTCGAATGTATCTGAAACACATTAAACATTCTCCAGGAGGGAGCAGAGTGGGTGTGGTGCCACATGCCTGTAGCCAAGCACTCAGGAGACTGAAATGGACAGGTGAGGGTCTGAGGCCTGTCAGGGCCCTGTAGTGAGACCCAGTATCTAAACAAGTAAACCAAAACTAACAAAACCCAAGCCTTCCTGTAATGCTACTGTGTGACCCTCCTCCTTCCTGGCCCCTCACAATCAACATCTGGCCAGTCTCCTGCCCTTCCCTGATGCCTTCCTGTATCCTCTCCATTCCAGAACCACTTCCAGGATGCTTCTTCCTAGGGCTGGCGAGGGCCTTTGATCAAGTACATCACTAGTTCCTCTGCAACAAAATCTCTCAGGCTCAGGAAGCCAACCCTTCCCGGGGGTGATTGTTTCAATGGGCTAGTTTACAGAGCCATCATAAAGCCATCCCAGCTGGGCCTGGTGGGTTTGTGGGCAGCTGGGAATGGCTGAACAAGTTTCCCCATGTGTGCCTGCGTTTTGAAAATTGACTTTGGGATGTGCATCAAAGCCTTCTTTCTACCCAAAGCACAAACCGAACCTTTGAGAATCCGCCAACTATTAAATGGCATTTACTACCACTCAAGAATGCCTCCCGCTACCTAGAGGGAGACAGATAAGTCTATGAAAGGTCAGGGTGGGTGACTTCCTCTCAGGACTCCTGACTACTCCTGTGCCCCTTAGGGGAAGCCTGTGGGGCCCTTTCTCAGGGCCCATAAAAGAAAATATATAACTTGACTATAGAGAAACCCAATATACGTAAAATATAATTATTACAATTTGAAAAGCCAAGTGTGTAACACAGCCATGTGGGTTTTACTTTATTAACTCATTAAATTATACATTTTAGAAGCTGATGTAGCAACCACGGGCATCTCAAACACGACCAACATAAATAACATTTCACAATATCTATAGCAACTACAATATAATCTGAAACGATCTATTCTTTCTTATTGGAGGCAGTGTCACGAGGACTGAGCACAAACTGTGGTTTCTCGCCAGCGCTGACAACTGAAAGCAAAACGTCAAGCAAAGATGTCACCCTCCCCGTCCCTCCGCCCACCCCTCCCACCACGCCCCCAATTCAAGTTCACAGACTTGTCTTAAATTCTATAAATGGGAATTCGGGGCTGTTGACCCAGGATAAGCATCCGAGTTCTAGCTTACTCTTACCTTTGAAGAGTCCTCATCACATCTTTTCTGCCCTAGAGGCCCAATCCTATAGATACCACCCTTCTCAGCTGCCCCATGCCCAGGCTGCCTGATCCCTGCCAGGAGCTGGGGAAGAGAAGTTCCCAGGAAGCAGTGTCAACAATGGCTGGAACAGGGAAGGACAGGGCAGTGTGGGGTGCACAATGCCGCTGAACCCATGCTGGGTCCCTCGCCTGACTCAAGCCCGGGTTGTGGTGTCAACACTGCCTATCCTAGCTCCTCTCTTCCTCACTCAGGGCTTATGGGCATCTCTGCCTTCCAAGTCAGGAGAGCCCTACCTCAGTGTAATCAGCTGCCTGCTAGAGGAGGCTTTAGACGAGTAACCCTTGTAATCTGTCTGGCTCACAAGCCCTGGACACCATTCGCCCCCTCTTCCCCTCCAAGCCCTGCAGGTGGCTCATTGACCTTTGATATTTATTTTCTAGAAGATCCCATGAACGACAAATGAAAACAATATGTTAAAAATTCAAATGGGGGTGGGGGCGCGGGAGACTGAGAGCAGGAGGGAGGGAAACCTCCATTGGGATGTAAAGTAAGTTAATTAGTTAAGGAAAAAAGAAAAAAAATTGGAGCATTAATTAGCAAGGTAAAGGCATCTGCCATCAAGCTGGATGACCTAAGTTTAGTATCCATGTTAGGAGAAGAGAATACGCCATGGTACTGGTGAACACACGCATACACACACACACACACACACACACACACACACAAACACACACACACACACACACAATGCTCACTAAATAAATCAATTGAAACGCAATAAAAAGTCAAACAATAATGATAAAGTTTTATCAAAAATGATAAAATGCCCTTCTTCCACACACACCCAACGTCATGACTGGTAAATGTAGACCCAGTCAAACTCTACCCAACTTGAAACTGTATCTTTTAAACTTTCCCCAAAGATTAGGAGGGCTACATCCTCCTAGATGGAAGGCTGTTGAAGCAAGGAACAGGCAGTGAGAGAAGCAGGTGGGAACTCCTGAGAGCCCCAGCCAGTATCCTGCGAGATGGTCATGCGGCCACACCACTGTGGAAGGGAGGAGAATCAAGGGCTGCTCTCCATCTTCATGAAACAAACTCCCCCTGTGCCACAGCTCTCTGCTCTTTGTCACTTGATGTCAGAGGCCCAACCCAGAAATCTATACTTAAGGAAACTCAGCAAACACAAATACACACAAACACATACATGCATGTACATACGCACAGATGCATACACACATAAACACACATACATGCAGACTCACATTCACACACATATATACACACAATACTTTTACACACACTCATGTATAATTGTGAGTTAATAAATTGCATTTATTTTTACTCCAGGGAAAAATTGAGGGGGCCTGAAACTTTTTATTTTCCCTGACCTTGCCTATGTCCCCAGAAAGCCTGTTGTGGGCTAGAAGCAGGTAAGACAGTCAAGGGCTCCTACGAGAAAACCCAGTGGGCACTTTTTCTTGAAGCAAGAATACCTTTCCTCAGGACCAGTGAACTACAGCTGTCTGAGCAGCACATGAATATCTACTTGAAATCCTGGGACCACATTTACTTTATTTGGAAATATGACCTGTGTATTTTCAGAGGAGGAACCCTCTTCTCTTTCATCGATGGAGACCAGAAGCCATTCCACACCAGGCCTAACAGAAGCCTTTCAGTCCACCCTTCACCCAGGCGATTCCGAGCCACAGAGAAATTAGGCTTCAACTGTAAAGCACACAGCTGATCAGCAGTGTGTCTGGGCTCCCATTCCAGATGCCTTGGCCTTCTAGCCTCCTCCCATTTCCTCTACCACAAGAAGAGCACAGAGTGGGTCTCTCTGCCTGAGGTCCAGGGCTAGACAGCTCTGCCCAATCCCAGTGTTACTTCCAAGATCCTACACACAGTGACCGACCTTTCTACCTTTCATTTCCTCCTCTGTGCACTGGAGATTTTGAGGAACCGACCCAAACATGGCTGTAAGGACTGAGGGCGCCGGGTAGACGTACGTTTGCACTATTCTTATGTCTAGTTGCTCCTATTTCACACGCAGAATTGAGTGTATCTGCAGCAGCTGTGTCTGCATGACCCCCCAAATATTAGTGAGAAAGTACTGTTGTCAAATCTTTTACCATGAAGAGAGTGCAGGCCCCCTTTCAGATGATGTAATGCATGCCAAGGTTAGCTTTCCTGGGTCTTATTCTTCTGCTTCCTTGCAGTGCTGGAAACAAACCACTAGTCTACAGTGCCAGCCCTGAGCTCTGAGCTTTATGCGTTAGCATAGTTTTAGACATAGAAGTACTATGTATCCCCTACCTCCCTAGGCATGAAACAGTGAAGATGCCGCTTCCTTCTGCTACAGAGCAGAACCATATGCCTTGCACACACTCCTAAGAGACTGGGACCAGCACAGTGCCTGGCACATATCAGAGGCATGATGCAATTTTGATGCACACTGGAATGGGCGAGCCTGAAGCAAGCATCTTGTTGCAAAAAGCATGGGGTGGCAGCAAGCGCTCTATCCCCTTCTTAACATGCTCTGCGGGGAGCCAGTAGCTGAGCCTCTATTCTTACTGCCTGGCCCATCAGGCCCAATCCAGGGCTCAGATGATAACTGAAGTATGTGTGTTCCTCCTTCAGCTAAAACAAATGTAGTAATGAACGTTGTGGGCCAGGGGAGGCAAACAGGACAGGGAGATGGCTCATCTGTCTTCTTAATTGTCAACTCTGCCCATAATAAGACTTCCCCCTCCTGTTCTACCTTAGGCTCATGCTGAACTGAGACAATCCAAGATATCCATCTTGTAGTCATGAATAGTGGCCTTCACAAAATGCCAGGGATAGAGTGAGGCTGCTGTGTGGCTCAGAGAGGCTGGGCATACCAGAGGGAGCATGAGCCTGAGAGTCAGTAGTCTAGAATCTTTGCTCTTAACTAGCTGTGGGAACTCAGCGGTTAACTAGCTGTGGGAACTCAGCAGTTACTGTGTACCTCTCTGACCTCTGTTTTCTGGAAAATTACAGTCCCCAAGGTTTGGGAAATGGGGTGAGTCAAATGGGAATTGTATGCATGACACTGTACAGTTACATGCACTGGAGAAGAGGACCCGTAATTTTCTCAAAGATGCATGTATGTTATCCCTCCTCCATTAAAAATGAAGAAATACTAGATGATTTCGATCTCAAAAATAATCTACTGAGCACTTTCTATGTGTCCCTGCTCTGTGCCAGGCTCTTGAGATTCAAATATGACCGGAGAGTCCAGCATAAGGGGTTCTCAGTGCCACAGATGCTCATCACTACAGGCACATGTCCCAAGGCCACTGGAAACAAAGGCAAGGCAGCTTTTAACTCATGTGGTCAAGAAGACTGTGGAGAAGCTCACGCTTATGGTGGAGGTTGGTGGCAGCACGTGCATTCACTGCGTGAGGACGTGGAGAGGAGACAGGCAGCGTGTGCTAGAGGAACCACCTCAATTGTAATGTGGAGTGGCACACAGCAGTTGCAGAAGGCCAAGGGAGGGGTAGGAAGGCGGAAATGAGGCTAGCAAGGTTGGCAGGGGCCAGGTCCGATGCTATGTGGGCACCCCTCCCCACCCTACATCCTCTTTCCCCGCAACATGGATCCAACTGCACAGGACTGGATGAGCCACCACTTCCAACGCTATTTCCTTGAATGCTGAGCAAAGGTTTTTGCAAGCTTCGAGTTGGATGTGACAGCAGGAAACAGCATGGGGAAAGAACCATTGCTCTGAACCCTTAACAAAGGTGTAGGTAGAAAGCTCCCATCATGTTGTTTTTCTCTGTGCATTTGGCCTAGACAGGGGCCTCTAATAGGCCAACATCATGACTGAGAAAGGAAGACACACACTGATTAGCCCAGTCAGTGGAATGCAGAGCTAAGGGCCATGCCTATAGGGCTTTTGGTTCTCCTCTGCAAACAAAGGCTTTCAGTTCCTGCACAGGACTTGCTGCTGGGCAGGGTCCTCTCATAGGCTGCTTCCATCTGAAAGTCAATCCACCATCTAACCAGTTAGCTTTCAGCCTTCATTCTGACGCTCAGCCCATCCCCAGTTCTCAGGGAACCCAAGTTTAGAATCAGAGAACGCAGCAGAATTCTACACCAGAGTGATGTGATTCACTCCGTCTTGGTCATTGGACAGCAAGCTTCCTGAAGCCAGTGCACGGTTCTGTTTACCTTTGTATCTGAAAACCTTGCCTGATATCTGGTTCTGAACTTTTTTTGTGTGTGCTTTTTCTCTGGCTTTTACATCATTCCTACAACACACTGTCCCTGAGACACATCACGCCTCCTTGAGGTAGGAGGCTGGACTTTAAGGGCAATGCCAAAGTGGACCCCACTTCTGCTTCCTTGGGAAGCAACATGCTTTTCTGTGCCCTGTCTTGAGAAGCTAAGGAGCCCAATTTGGTTTACTCAGGTAGGTCCTCCGGGATTGCACTTTAAACTAGAGATGCCTTCTCTCTTGGCTGTAACCCCATCACTGGCTGCAGGTGATTCTCCCCTGGTCCTGTTTGCATAAGACTTTGCACAAGCCTCAGAGGACATCCTTGAAATGGAATAGCCTCTTTCTCCTGGAAAATGCCCACCCTGGTCTTACAAGTCTGTATCCCAGGATGCTTGGGAAGTAGTAGTCTGGTTTTCTGCAGCCCAGGGTAGCACGATGAGAGTAGGTTCCAGCCAAGCGTAGAATGCATGGACTTTTCAGCTCCTGTCTGTAACTGGTCAGTCTGCAGCGACAAAGTTCTGGGGTCAAAGATTTGACCTTAAAGAAGATGGGGAGGGGAGGAGAGCTAACCAAGAGGCACATGGGCTTGGCAAAGTATCCTCAGCCAGCGCCTAGCACACAGATGCAGGGCAGCCCTCCTCCCTCTGCCCAAGGTCGCATCCCATCATAGCTCTAGAAACTTCACCTAGGAGGAGGGAGGTGCGGGCTGGGGAACAGGCGCGATGTTTTGCAAAATGAAAGAGACTCGGCGATATTTAAGGTAGTCCTGTAAGCCAGCCGGGAGGCGCCCCCAGTCCCGTAAGCTGCATCCAGGACCGCAGCGTCCGTCTGAGGACAGCTGCGAGGGTCTGCACCACCTGAGTCTCAAGGACGACGAGATCCCCCTTCTACGGTCTCCCTAGTACCCAGAGCTGGAAAGCAAGAGCGGGTACCCTCCTTCCCCGACCCTCCGGACTCCCGGCTCAGGCTGCCGCAGCCTCTGCAGGGACGCGGCGCTAGCAGGGGTCGCGGAGCGCAGCGGGCGCAGCCTGGGTCGCGCGGGGCGTGTGTCCGGGGCGAGAGGACGCCAGACCACTTACCTTGGGGAACCGCGGGGTTCTGGCAGGAAGCGACCGCTGTGCAGGAGCAACGCGAGCTCCCACCCGGCTTCGGGGTGCACGCAGCTGCAGCTGCACGGTCTTCAGTGGCACGATCCTCCTTCCTCTGCACCGTCCGCGTCCGGCACGCACCGCGCGCCGCCGCACCCTGCTGTCCCGGGCGCGCACACCCTCCGGGCGCCCTCAGGTCGCCGGGCTGGGCCTGGAGCCGGGACGCACTAGCTGTGGGCACACCTACCGCGCCAGCTGCGGGACTGGGAGCGCAGGAGCCGGATCCTCGCCGCCGCCACCCGAGTCCCCGCCTTCCTGACGCGGCGCGGGCTTTGGTGTATAGGAAGGGGCAGAATTGCGACACCGAGGGGAGGGTCTTAGCCTTGGACAGAGTTAAGAAGAAAAACTTTTGGAAAAGAAACCAGAAAAGTCTCAGCCTGTGTAAGGCGCTTTCCAGATTTCCCCAGGGCTCCCCCGTGCGTTTTTCTAAGTTTGTCTAGACTCTGGAGTCTAGACGTTTCCGTCCCCACCATGGTGGAGAAACAGTATCAGACAGGGTAAGGGTAATAACTGCCCAAATCAGAACACGAACCAAGGCCTGACAACTGAGATCCTGTGAGCAGTGGGGTCCTAGCCCCAGTGTGGGGGTGTGAGAGTCGTTCACAACAGGACTTAGATGTCTCCTAAGCCATTTCCCTTCCAATTTCCTTCCAAATCCATGTTTCAGCTCCACATAAAAATCCGTCTTCTCTTCATACACCCATCTCCACAGCAGCTTTGTACCAATTAAAAGTTACTAAGCTTGAATGGACAGATAGCTAAGGACCACTTGGGCCAACACCTGGAAAGAGAAGTGGAGTGGTTTCTCCTAACCCCTCACAGAGAGGACCAACAGAAGGGGGAGGGAAGGAGATGGCAGCTGGCAGGTATCCAGAGTCCAGCTGTGACCTCCCCTGGCCCACCTTCCTAGAATCCATGCCCAGAAAGCAGCCCAAGGAGTTTTATTTTTGACATCGTGACCCAGATGGGACAGATAATTTGAATCAAGAGACATTTAATTTCCGTTTCGACAGAAACATAGTTATTAGGATGACTTCATTTCCACGAAGCTTTCATGATAGCAGTAACAAATGGGAATGATGGCCTCAGTGCTGGAGCCCAAATAGGAGTTGGGGGAGGGTCTGTGGCCCAAGGGAGAGCAGCCTCAGACTCTGCCTACTAAGGCCTGCTGGGTTATCCTCATCCGGTGAAAGGAAGGAATATGACAGGAGCGGCTCATTTTCCCAGAGAAGCCAGAAACCCAGACATTTAAGTGAGGTCTCTATTTTTTCCGACACCTCATTTTTAAAATGCCGCTCTTGCAGAGGACCCAGGTTTGATTCCCAGCGTTGGAATGATGGCTCACAACTGGTCACTTTAGTTTCAGCGTACCATACTCGTACTCTTCTGGCCTCCTGGTGCATTAGGCATGTATGTTCCTGGAGCACATACATAAACATACAATGCAGGTAAAATATTCAGACATATAAAATGAAAAGGAATGAATCTTACTTTAAAATGCTAAGCCCTAGCCAGGCAGTGGTGGCACATGTCTTTAATCCCAGCACTTGAGAAACAGAGGTAGGTGAATTTCTGAGTTCAAGGCCAGCCTGGTGTACAGAGTGAGTTCCAGGACAGCCAGGGCTACACAGAGAAACCCTGTCTTAGAAAACCAAAAATAAAATAAAATAAAATAAAATGCTAAGTCTTGTCCCTATAACCAGGTTAAGCTCCTGGACTTGTGCCTCATTGTCTGCATTTGGTTTTTGGCCTCTCAACATCCTTGTGCAACACAGCCAGTGTAGATCACTTACTCCTTCTGCTTCGGGTGTTCTGTGACTAGCCCAAGGTCACACAAGCTACTTGGCTGAGCTGGAACAGAACCCTGAGCATTCTAAGTCCCAGTCTTGGAACCTTCTGCACTCTCAGATACCTCGAAGAACTTGTTCCTTGATTTCTGGGCATTGTGAGCCTAATTAGGCGTGGGGCTGGCACTCGGGTGTGGAGGCCCAGCACCTTTGCTGAGAAGATGGAGGGCAGTGCCAGACTCTACTATCCTCGAAAGCAGCTCAGCCTGATGACTCAGAGGAGGAACCGTCTCCAGGGTAGCTCTGAGTCAGAGGAGTCACGGGCTGAACTGGGGCAGCCAGGGCTTCGGAGGCTCAGACCATCCAGAATGGACTGGGAGAATACACTAAGTAAACACACCCACCCTGGACCCTCCAACGCCCGCCCCCCTACCCCACCCTCATGCCATGCACTGAAAAGAAGCCCCAGCTAGGGCATTAGCGATTTCCTGTCCTGGCGGGGAAATGGTTGAGTTAGATTAGCAAATGGACTGCTATCTGCGGAGTCCTGGAAGGAAGAGACCCCTTCCAGGCAGCAGATCTTTTAGAATTTCAGGTTTGGACACCTCTACTGCAAACCAGCTGAGGCTCTCAGACAGCGAGCTTTCATGCTGAAGCTGATATAGGATAGTTGGGCACAGCGCTGCTGTAGCCTGGGACTTTCTGTGATCGGGACCCAGGGTGGACAGAACGGAGAGCTCCTTCCCCTGCCTCACCCCTCGCTGGAGTGTGGAGTTCAGGGCGATTGGTGCGCATTCATTTTTCTGCCCTGTACCAGACACCATGATGGGGCATTTCATTTTCATTATCTGTCTCTCTGGATTTGCCATTTCATCTACAAAATGTCTGTCATTCTCTTGTTGAAGGCCGTGAGGTAAAAGCAGGAAGGTGACTTCAAACTCAGGTCTTGGTGACCAGGATGCTGACTTTTCCACGCAGAAGGCCTGGAGGATATGACATTCATGTCTTGCTCCAAGAGAGAACTGTGCATCTACCAGTGCCATGGTTTAGCACCCACGTGTGGTAACTCCTACAGTCGCCAGGCTGGCAGCAAATAAGCACCAGTTCTCTGAGCGGGAATTTTGCTTATATAGACCCTCTGTTCTCATCTTCCCTCTGGTCCTGTAAAGCCTGCGCATAGATTCAAACACTGAAATAACAAGTAATAAATCATTGATCTTAGAGGAATGGAGAAGTAGGCTCCTGTGAGCCTCTGGCCACATTTTCATCAACCCACCAATATATGCAGCAATCTTCCCTTCTCCACAGGAGATGCATCCCAAGGCTCTCTTGTGGATGCCTTGGACAGTGAAGAATCCTATGGATATTATCTTTCTTCCTGTCTCTACATATCTCCTGTCAAGTTTAATTTATACACCAGGCACAGAATGAACACCTAATAATAAAATAGAACGGGCATAAAATAGAACAACATCATGAATATTATGTGAATTGAGCCTCTCCCTCTTTCAGCACATTTTTGGGTACCGTACTCACCCTACAGTGAATGACATGAGATGAAGAGAGTTGTGTGATATTGGTGTTGTGAAGCGCATCCTCTCACATAAACACTGTGGTGCCAGGAGGGCTGATCTGAGGACCACAGGGTTGCTGGGGACTGGGTAACGGAGACAGTGTGGATATGCTAGACACTGGGATTCTTCTCATACAGAGTGGGATGCTGTGGTCAGCACACCAAGTCCCCATGTGCTTCACAACGGGACTCGATCTAAAACTGATAAATTATTATTGTTTCTGGAACTTCCTGTTTAATATTTTGGGGCTGCAGCTGATAAAGGGTAATTGAAACTTCAGAAAGCGAAGCCAAGGAGGAACACTGTACACCAGTTTTACAAGGCTTTCTGTCTAAGGACCCTGTCTGTATTCAATGTTCGCTGAAGTCTCCCAGAGAACTTCTGCTGCTGTTTGCCTAGTTCTTGTATCTGAGCTTTCGCCCCCAACACACGACAAAGTATGAGGCTAGCAGGATTGTTGGCTGCCATTTTTGCTTATGTTAGGGGATATGATGAAGCTAGAACCACAAAGATGCATGCTGAGACCTCGGCTCACTTTGGTGGCATCGATGACTTCTCTGTGACTCGGGACACCATCTTCAGATCCTGAAAGCACGTGTAACCGCTCCAACCATGACGAATTTTCCAAGTTTCATCTGCCTTATCAAGCTTCCTCCTTTACATCCTTAAGTCTGGAATGCTGTTGAGGTTTTATGTCAACATAAATTTATTTCCTTAGGATAAATATGCAGGAGGAAGAGCTGTGTCATTTGACCCGGCCATGCTTAACTTTAGAAGAAACTGTCAAACTACTTCCCAGAGCAGCTGCATCATGATCCATCACCCACCCCAAGCACAAGGGACCTGCCTTCCCTTGTCCTTGAAGCCCTTGGATTTGGATTTCCCTGTGGCTAATGACCCACCCTGAGCCTCTCTAACCAGGTGCTCTTTGGCATCGGCACTATCCTTTTGCTTTGAACCGGTGTCTTATGTATCCCAGGTTGGCGTCACACTAGCTCTGTAGTTGAAAATAACCCTGAAATTTCTGGTTCCTCTGCTCTCAACTCTTTTTTTTTTTAATTTATTCCTTATATATAAGTACACTGTAGCTGTCTTCAGACACATTAGAAGACGGCATCAGATCTCATTACAGATGGTTGTGAGTCACCATGCGATTGCTGGGATTTTAACTCAGGACCTCAGTGCTCTTACCCGCTGAGCCATCTCTGCAGCCCTGCTCTCAACTCTTAAACAGGGTTTCTCGTATAGCCCTGGCTGTCCTGGAACTCACTCTGTAGAACAGGCTGGCCCGGAACTCAGAAATTCACCTGCCTCTGCCTCCCGAGTGCTGGGATTAAAGGCATGCGCCACCACACCCGGCTGCTCTCAATTCTTGAGTGTGGGAATTGACCGGCAGGCCCAGTACAAGCCCAGTTTATGCAGTGTTAGGGGCTGAACCCAGGACATTGTGCATGCAACCAACTGAACTACATCCCCAGACTTATATTTGCTATTAATATATCTTATTGAATTGTAAGTTTACTTAATTTCATTTTTTAATAATGGTTATGTGTCACTTTGACTCATAAATTTCCCGAAAACTTAATAATCTGTTATTGAGCCAGAAAAGGCTGAATTCAGCAGGGCATCACCCGGCTATGCCTGTGATTGAGGCTCTTCTCCTGAGGGCAAGACCTCATCGAGGACTTGAGGCTGAGACTAGAGCCAGAGTGAGTTCTGGCCATCCTCTCTCAGAGCCTCCTCTCAAGGGCCTGTCGTGACTGTGGTTGCAGAAATTCTCTCTCTCCTGCTCCTTGTCTGTCAGCCCTAACTCTCAGCAGATGTTTCCTGGAGAGCCACAGTTTGGTCTAGCATCCCTCTGGCTCTCAGCACCTCTGCCTAAATGCAGCTTGGGTCTCTGCTGTCACAGGGCACACAGCACACTCTGGGCAGTCAGGTCCTCTTTTAGACTTACTTATTCATGGACTAGTGCTTGTGTGGCCTAGCTTCTCATGGCCACAGTAATTCTGGTCCCTTGGGTCATTCCTAATCACAGCCCAGTTTCACACATGCTGGAAGGGTAGAAATATTAATGACCTACGAAGGTTAAGAGAAAGCTAAGGATGCTCTTTCCTCCTTGACTGGACAACCTCTTGCCCTGTCAGGCTGAGCTAGCAACTTCCATTCCTGTGAGTCTGCAAAGTCACCTTGTTGCCAAGCAACTCACTTTTCTTCCTCATCTACACCCTCCTTCAGCCTGGTTCCCCTGGGATTGCTTTTCCCAGAAGAGTTTGCCAAAGGGTTTTGTGGGGGCTCAGTTTTCTAGGGCACCCAGCTAAAACACGCAGCTAAGCCACTTATTAATGAATGCTACGCTATTGCCCTCTGGGCCTGTTCTACCGCAAGCCTACCCTGTCCAGGTTTATGTGCCATGACTCCCCAGCCACTCCTTAAACAGGTCTCACCATTTTTATATTAGAATGAATGCAGACTGTGCATTCCACCCAGGCCTCACCTTCTCTGCCTCCCAACACACACACACACACACAACATACACATTTACACATACACACACACACACACCATACCATACACACATACACCACATATATATATGTATATACATATATATATATATATATATACACACACACCATACCATACCACACACACATATACACACACACAAACACATACACACCACACACTCATACCATACCATACCACACACACATACACCACATATACACACATACACACACATACCACACACAAACACACATACTGTATTAGTTAGGGTTCTTTAGAGTCACAGAACGTGTGGATAGTCTCTATATAGTAAAGAAATGTATTGATGACTTACAGTCTGCAGTCCAATTCCCAACAATGGTTCAGTGGTAGCTGTGAATGGAAGTCCAAGGATCTAGCAGTTACTCAGTCCTACATGGTAAGCAGGCGAGGGAGCAAGAGCAAGACTCCCTTCTTCCAATGTCCTTATATTGTCTCCAGCAGAAGGTATAGAGCCCAGATTAAAGGTGTGTTCCACCACACCCTTAATCCCAGATGACCTTGAATTTGGAGATTTAATCTTCTGGAATCCATAGCCACTTTGCCTCAAGATCTCTATACCAAGATCCAGATCAGAAACTTCTATCTCCAGGCCTCCAGATAAGGGTCACTGGTGAGCCTTCCAATTCTGGATTGTAGTTCATTCCAAATATAGTCAAGTTGACAACCAGGAATAGCCACTACACATACTACACACAACTCCCCCCACATACACATGCCACACATACACACACACACACACACACACAAACCACACACAACTCCCCCCACATACACATGCCACACACACACACCACACACACCATACCACACACAACTCCCCCCACATACACATGACACACACACACACCACACACACCATACCACACACAACTCCCCCCACATACACATGCCACACACACACCACACACAACTCCCCCCACATACATATCACACAACTACACACACACACAACCACCACACACACAACACACCACACAGACCACACACCACAAACACACCACACAAACCACACATCACAAACACAACATTCACACACAACACACAACACACACACACACACATACACACTAACCATGTTTGCCCATGTCAAATGCATCTCCCATAAAGAAATTCCTGACAGTACCAGCCAATGGGACTTCTCCTTTGGAGTTGCCCCAGTATTTGAAGCTAAAATCACCTTTGAGGCCAACCCAGCCTTCAAAATCATCAAATTAAATGACTCTCACGTTCAAATGCATCTGACTCCCAGAAAACGTCCAGGTTCCTTTAAGAGGGTTCTGGGTCTAGCTAGCCATGTCCTCTCTCTTCAGTCTTGTATTTTCTCCATTCAAGTCCTTGGTCACCAAGACTCAATCACTTCTAAGCACTCTTCAGTTCTTCCTTGCTGTTCCTTTTATTTCTGCCTAGAAGTTTCTTCACCCAACCCATTGTCTAGCTAGCCAACAGTCATCCCATGGGTATTAGCCTAAGCATCACTTCTGCAGGGACTCTCTCTGATGTGCCCCTAACCTGATACTTGTGTAGAAGTTGAGGTCTCCCCTCCTACCACACCTCTGCTTTTCTTTCCCAACACTGAGCACAACTGAAACTATGCATATTGTCCAGTTCTACATTAAGAGCATAATTACATGAGGTGAGGGTGTCTCATTCCTCTTGTGTGTTGTAGCATCTGTTTCAACATATGTTTACAAAACCTGGCTCTCCATGTTTGTGAGTGAATAGATGGTTGAGCATCCAATGCCTGGAGAAACAGGAGCAATAAAGAGATTGTGGGTGGGTAAAATAATTGAGGACTCCTGGTTTTCCTTTTCTTGCCTAAAATTTAGCAATATTATTAGATCGATGCTTTATACTGCACTCTAAGTTCTAAATTCAAAACATTATTAGTAGCAAATTTAATAAGAATATGCACATCACTGTCAGGGTGAGGAGATACTCAGGGGCCCCCCACTCGCTCAGAGCGAAGGGGAAGGGATGAGGAAAGGATTGTGGGAGGGGGTGACCGGGAGGGGGCATGAGCAGGATGTAAAGTGAATAGATTAAACAATAATAATAATGATAATAATTTTTAAAAGAACAAAATTAGCTGGGCATGGTGGCGCATGCCTTTAATCCCAGCACTCGGGAGGCAGAGGCAGGCAGATTTCTGAGTTCGAGGCCAGCCTGGTGTACAGAGTGAGTTCCAGGACAGCCAGGGCTACACAGAGAAACCCTGTCTCGAAAAATAAAAAGAAAAGAAAAAAGAACAAAATTTTAAAAAAGAATACGCACATCACATTGTACTACATACAAAAGTAATTTTTGCCACTTTGTACATAAAAACATTTAATTGTGGGGGCTGGGAAGATGGCTCAGCACTTAAGAGCACTGGCTGCTTGCTCTTCCAGAGGTCCTGAATTCAATTCCAAGCAACCACATGGTGGCTCACAACCATCTATAATGAGATCTGATGCCCTTAACAGTATACTCAGAAATGAAATAAATAAATCTTTAAAAGAAAAACCATTGGGCCGGGCGTGGTGGTGCACACCTTTAATCCCAGCACTTGGGAGGCAGAGGCAGGCGGATTTCTGAGTTCCAGGACAGCCAGGGCTATACAGAGAAACTCTGTCTCAAAAAACAAGACAAAACAAAACAAAACAAAAACACAAAACAAAACAAAACAAAAAAAGAAAAGAAAAAGAAAAACCATTTAATGCAGATTAAAAATGTTTAAAAGCTATGAATAAGGTTTGTACTCTTGATCACTACAGTGTTAAGCTCTAAAAAGAGGCAGCACATGCCTACCATTCCAGCAGTGAGAGATGGAAGTGGGAGGATTGGAAGTTCAAGGTCATCTCGGAATACACACACACACACACACACACACACACCCCTGGGATACATGAAACTGAAGAAGAAGGAGGAGGAGGAGGAGGAGGAGGAGGAGGAGGAGGAGGAGGAGGAGGAGGAGGAGGAGGAGGAGGAGAAAGAAGAAGAAGGAGAAAGAAGAAGGAGAAAGAAGAAGAAGGAGAAAGAAGAAGAAGAAGAAGAAGGAGGAGGAGGAGGAGGAGGAGGAGGAGGAGGAAGAAGAAGAAGAAGAAGAAGAAGAAGAAGAAGAAGAAGAAGAAGAAGAAGAAGAAGAAGAAGAAGAAGAAGAAGAAGAAGAAGAAGAAGAAGAAGAAGAAGAAGAAGAGGAAAGCGAACTGAGGATATATGAATTCCACAGGGCACAATCATGAATGAATACAGCTGGACTATTCAGAGTTTCCTCAAACTGAAAGTTATTTAAAGTCCTACTCATGGTAGTATTGAAAAATCAACTGGAGCTTAGTCAATGAAAATGGCTGTACAGCCATGAAAGTAAATTAATATTACAAATAACGTAAATAATTCTCACAAAGCAAACAATAAAACCAGGATTACCAAGAGTGTAGGCTAGTGAAGCTGTTTATACAACATTCAGACACATGGAACTGCTTGACAGTGTTTGAAATCCGAGATCTGGTTGCCTCCAGGAAGCGGCAGGGGGGTGGGTGAGGGTTGGGGGGTGGGGTAGGGGGAGGACAAGGGGCTTGGTAGTGACAGGACTCTATTTCTTCAGTCTGAGTGATAGAGGCAAGATGTTACTTTGTGAAAACTCCTTGAATTATGCCTTTATTATTCCTGCAGTTTCCTTTCTGGGTTATAGTTCAATATATAAAATTGTATTAAAAATTAGCGCTGGGCACTGGTGGCACACGCTTTTAATCCCAGCACTTGGGAGGCAGAGTCAGGTGGATTTCTGAGTTCGAGGCCAGCCTGGTCTACAGAGTGAGTTCCAGGACAACCAGGGCTACACAGAGAAACTCTGTCTTGAAAAAACAAAACAAACCAAACAATTAGCTAACTACATTTCAGTATTATAGAGTACCCCCTGCCTAGATAACTGGACATTCTGGCCACCTTCTCATTTGTATTGGTATACACACGGCCTGTTGGAAAACTATTCTGATGGTCTTGGCCATAATTTTAAAGAAGTTATAAGTTTATTTTTTTTATATAAAAAAAGTTTTGCTGGGTATCACTCAGTGCTGATTAACAGTAAAAAGTTGGTTAAAACATAGTTTTGACAGACAGGCAGGCCCACACTGGGAAAGGAAATCTGACATTAAGTTGGGAGACAGAGCATGAGCCTCGGATGACAAAGTCAGTCATCAGAGTCACCTAGCTCATGTCTCCACACAGTTGACAGTGTGTCTGTTAGTCTTCCCTTCACTTACGATTCCTCAGCCCCCAGTTCTCTCCGACTTCTTGTAGATTTACCACAGCAGCCTCTGCATAGGACAGTCCTTCCTAGCTCTTGATCTATTAATAGCTACTTCTTAAACAGAGGGCAGGTGTCACTGGTAAGAAAACGCCTGTGGACCACGGGAAGGCCTCTGAGAGGGAAGGCCTCTGAGAGGGAAGGCCTCTGAGAGGGCTCCCAGTGACTCCCCTCCCTCTGGTGCTCATGCTTTTGTGTAAACTCAGGCTGGGCCTATGACTATCTCAGGGTAGTCTGGCTTCTTACATGAGATGCTCTAGAGGCTCACGACAGGCTGGACCGAGTAATTCCAGTCTAACCTCCAGGATACAGATGAGGTTGGGTTACCTAGGATACAGATGAGGTTGGGTTACAGAAGCCTGGGCTCCATCTCTTCTCTGATCACTCTCTCTGTATCTCAACATCCTTGCCCTGGGAGAAGTCCACTGCCTAGAATAGCCCTGTCTTTGACTAATAGCCAGTGGGGATTTGAGGTCAATAGTCAAACCAGTGTGCTCAGGGTGAGACCTCTCCCAAGTCAAGTGTTCAGATAATAGCATCCCAGAATCACGCACCCATCTAAGCTATACCTAGACTACTAGCCCGAAGAAACTGTGAGCTAAGGTAAACTTATTGTGTAAACAACTAGTAGTTAGAGTAATTTGTTACATAGCAAGAACACAGCCCGCATTTGCTCCAACCCAGACCTAGGTCTTTCCTTACTATCACCCAAGGCTTCCTACAAACACAGTAATTGTATTTGTCTCACACAGTGTAGGGATCGGCTGCTTACATGCCCATCTGCCCCATGAAAGGGTTCAGGAACCATGTCTTGAACTTTCAAAACCTCAGTTCTTAGAACTAAAGTTGCATATGGTATGTGTTTGATTAACACATGAAAGAATGAGTAGCTGTTGAACCTTGGGAAATAGCAATCTCTGATTATTAGTCCTCTAGTTTGAAAATGAAAGCAGGGGCTGGAGAGATGGCTCAGCGGTTAAGAGCACTGATTGCTCTTCCCAAGGTCCTGAGTTCAAATCCCAGCAACCACATGGTGGCTCACAACCATCCGTAATGAGATCTGGTGCCCTCTTCTGGAGTGTCTGAGGACAGCTACAGTGTACTTACATGTAATAATAATAATAAAAGAATGTATATAGAAAAAAAAAGAAAATGAAAGCAAATATAAGTTATGGAATCATTTACAAGGTAAATGAGCATGATGTGGGAAATGAGAGGATGTAAGAGAAAGGAAGGCCCAACTTTGGGATAATCGGGTACTCCTAAGAGAAAGAAAACCTTTCCTTAATTAGAGTCTCACTTTGTAGCCCTGGCTGGCCTGGTACTCACTATGTAGACTAGTTGGCCTTGAATAATAGGGATCTGCCTGCCTCTGCCTCCCTGGTGCTGGCATTGAAGGCATGTGTCTTCATGCCTGATCCACAATGTAATCTCATCACCATGCCTTTGAGAGATGGGGTATTTACCATCGTCCCTAATTTCAGGTGTCTTGAGATTTCCTTGTAGGGATGGTTCTGATGCTAAGGTCCTGTTCCTCAATTGGTTCTTGATCTGTCAGTAAAGAAGCCATGTATCAATTGCTGGGCAGAAGTAAGAGGTGGGACCTCCAAGTCCTTGGAGGCAAGAGACAGACACAGGAGAGGAGAGACAGAGCTTGCCGTGCTTCAGAGAGAGAAAAGCCATGTGAGATCTTGGGAGGGGCAGCGGCCTGTGGCCACTCCCACAGGTGGGTGCTTGGAGATGTTTAACAGGTACTCAAATGTAACTGAGAAACTAAAGTTTAGGACAGTGGAAGGTGCAGAGCTAAGAGTATTGATAAGGGCACGCTAGCTGCAGGAGTTTAATAATGACCAGCAATTGTGCCAAGAAGGCCAGTTGAAAATGAACAATGTGCATGTCTGTGTCCTTTATCTGTGGATTCAAGGGAAGCTGGGTGGGGGCTGGTAGTGTTGCCCATTCCCGGAGCTTAGGCAGAGTAACAAAAGCTACATGCTACATTTTCTTGACAAATGAAGTGATACTATAGGACTTCTGAGGCATAAATGGTAATGCCATTCCCACCCTATTCATTGGCAAACTAGAGCATTCCATGTAAGAAGCCAGACTACCCTGAGACCACTCTATAATGAGAAGGCTAAGCTGCCTGGAGAGCCTGTGAATAGGACTCTGGTCAAAAGACCTGGATTTTGCATCATCATCCTTACCCAGGAGTTAGATGTAAAAGCCTTTAGATGATTCTAGTCCACAGTTGTAAAGCCATTCTCAGATTTCAAAGTCCTCCCAGGTGAGGCTCTGAGTTCACACAGTGGAGACAATCCAACTCTCTGACTTTCTAAACCCATGAGTGTGGTTAAGATGTCTTATGCCAATACCTAAGACTGTGACTTCAGAGAAAGCAGTGTGCATGGTGTGGTCAGGACAGATGACAGCACACAGTGGGTTGGGACCATGAGATAGCTGGGGGGGGGGGGTGATTGAATGGACAAAGGGGAGTGAGGAAAGCCAGAGTGAAAGATGACGGAGAGGGCTTAGGGGGTTGTTGTTGGGTGGAGTATGCTGGAGTGGTAAGCAGAGCCAGGGGTGACACTTAGAAAGTAATACATGGGGGCGGGTGATCAGGGAAAGAATGAAGGATTTGGCTTGAAGAATTTCTGCTGAGACTAGAAGAAAGGAATGGAACTTGTTGGAGACAACGGCCAAACAGCATTATGGAGTTGTGACCAGGAGGACTATGGGCTGAAGGAAGTGCAAGGTCCAAGAGACTGGGGTCCCTTGCAAGTCAAGATACATGAGAACAAGGCATGAAATAGCTGAACAGAAGAAAGAATGAGCCAGAGATCGTGGTCCCAGCTCAGGGCCAAGACCTCGCCAAGTCCTGGGGCTTGACATGAAATCCCAGGAGGAAAGCAACTCCCAGATGTCTAGGCTAATCTACTGTCAACCTAGGATGTAAAATCTCCAGAGATGCCATGGGATTAGAGATGGATGGGAGAACATCAGCTAGGACTTGAGTGGCCATGAAGAATGTTGGCCTTGAATGTCTGTCTGCAGGAGCAGGAGTGGTGGGTAGCCTGAGACTCAAAAAAAGGGTTGAGAGTAGACACGCAGTAGTGTGGAAGAGGGAGCCACGACAATCCAGCCACTGCCTCTGTCTCTGAGTTTCATGGCTCCAGTAAACATTTTTCCCTTAAAGGGCTACAGAAAAAATGAAAAACTTTTTATTTTATTCAATTTTATTTGGTAAGACTACAGTCTTAGCTGTCCTGGAGTTCACTCTGTAGACCAGGCTGGCCTTGAACTCACAACTCAGAGATCCACCTGCCCCTGTCTCCTGAGTGCTGGGATGGAAGGCACGTGCCATCACTGCTAAGCGAAATGAAAACTTCTGTAAAGACAAATATGAGAGTCTTCTGTGAGACTAGTAGTGAAAGAGTCATGGGAAGAAGGCAAGGGTTAAAAGACAGGCAGAGGCCCCAGAACAAACAGCAAGTAGAGGGTTCCGGGGGCATAACGGCAGTGTAGGAGCTGGACCACCAATGAGCAAGAAATGTAAGGAGGAAAACTAAAGGTCCAGGGAGGAAGGCAAGGCTAATATGAGCAGGGACCATTTTTGTTCTGGAGCCCATGTTTTAGTCAGGGTCTACCATAGAGTATTCAGAGGCCACATCTTGTGTCGGGAAGCCCATGAGGGTCAAAGTCTCAGTGCCCAGTACCCAGGTCTTTTCACCACACTCTGATTCAGCTCTCTCTCCCTAAGTTCCTAAGAGTCTGGAGGTGCCCATAGCTGATGGTATGACCCAAAGCTACTTGACTGTCTGGCAAGGGCACTGCTGGAGAGAAGATTCGATAGCTGGGGATGATGCTTGACTCCAAGATCCCTTAGCCAGCCTGGGCATCTTAAGTCAGGAAATTCCAGAGAGCAGTGGCTCTTCCTGTTATGGCTTGTGCTATAAATGAAAAAGGAAAATATGAGAGAATTCTTGAACTCTCATGAGAGGAAGACAATAAAAAGCCATTTGACCACCCAACTGGAAGTTCTTTTTAAATAACTTTCTTCAGCTATTTTAAGACAGAAATAGACAGGCTCCTATTCATAAGCTTGGTAAGTAAGGGTGCCTGTGACAGAGTCATTCTAGAGTCTCTGCCCTGCTGAGCCCCAGGACAATAGAGAGAGAAGTGTGATCCTGTCTGTGGACAGGCCAACACATGTTGCTCCAGTAGGACATCCCACGTCTCCATTTCCCAATCTCTCCTTACATCCTTTGCCTTTCATGGAGTTCACACATGTCATTGCAGTGGCCAGAGCAGCAGGATGTGAAACAGCAACTTAGAAAAGAACATCTCTCCTGAGTTCTCAGAAAGATAAGCTTAGCTATGACCCCATTAACCTCCCAAGCTTACCTATGAAAGCATTCCAGGTTTGAGGCATCAGTCATCCAGAGCCTTCAAAGTCTGTCACCCTAACTCACTCTGTTGTCTTTACAGCCTCCTCGATGGTCTTGTGGCCAGGCGTGGTGGCACTCACCTGCAATGCCAACCTTGGGGGGGGGGGGAGACCAGCCTGGGATTCACTGTGTCAAAATGCACAGAGCAGTGAAACATGATACAATGATAAAATGTCCTTGTTTTAACTACAAAATAACCTTCAAACTAGATCTGTTCTGTGGTAGAGGTCGTTATCCAGACTCCCCTACTTCATCAGGCCTCATTACCTCAAGAGAGAGAGAGAGAGAGAGAGAGAGAGAGAGAGAGAGAGAGAGAGAGAGGTGAAGTGCCTGGGAATCCCTGAATGTTCTGTTCTTCCTGAACCATGGGGTCTTGGGGATCTCTGTCCCTGTCACTAGCTTTCTCTCCATCTTTTCCAAAGTCTGGCTTCTTCCGTTATAGCCTCTGCTAACCAGTTCTTCTCATAATAGGGTTCTCTTCACACCAACCCCTGTGTTCACTGCTGTCTGCCTACAAGGCTCAGCATTTCCTAGTTCAAATTCCCCAGGTTAGAATCTGATTAACTGGCTCCTTTTTTTTTTTTTTTTTTTTTTTGTGCAGCCAACTTAACCTGACTGTAGCGGCCTCTCTTCCTGTCTGTGATGAGCAGCCAAACTTAGAGTGGAGCAAAATCGACTGGCCTGAGAAATGATGCCCTATTCCCCACTTCACCCAAGACTGTTAGTCAAACATATGCAGGCAGGAAAGCACCATACACACAAAATAATAAACTAATTTAAAAAAAAAAAAGAACATCTGAAAGTCAGAGGATAAGTCTGGGGTTATGAATCTTACAGTCTCTTTGAGCTTGCAGAAACAGGTTCTTGGTAAAAGGGAACCTTTACCACTCATTATCCCTGGACACCAGGAGCTTCAGACTTGCCCCAAAGGAGCCCACAGCCTATGTAGTATGGCAATGAGGAAGCCAATGGGGAACTCTGAGCTGTGTCCTGTCCAAGACACCCATAGAAGTGTGGCTGGCCCTGAGAGATTGAGAAGGCTCCTCTGGGGAGGAACCAGCCTGATTACTTTTAGAGTGATGGTCAAGGGTATGTTGGACAGCTAATCTTTGGTTGCTAACACCGTATTGCTAAGAACATTGTTGTCTGGGGAGATTTGGTACCATCAGTGGCAGAACTATCAACCCAAAGTTTGGTCACTCTTGATGGCACTCAGTGAATATTCTCAGAGCTGGTCCCTGGCTCTTCTAGGTGAAGCCACCTCCCCCCTGTCCTGTCCCCAGATGTCACCCAGTTGCCTGACACGCTGGTAATTTTAAATGGATGGAAATCTGGAATAACTTTGCCATTTAGACCTGATTTCAAACTAAGTCTCTTCCACTTCAACGTATAATAAGGCACACTAGCTTGGCTTTTTAGACTGTCCATTTCCCATCCATATAATGAGATTACAGGGACCACTGCCATACAGCACTGATGAGAAGATGCAGCTCTGAAGGGCTCTGTCCTGGGCCACCCTGCAGCTGCATCTGGGCAAACCACATCACGCTCAGCCAATGGACTCCCTCAGAAAGTCTGCTGTGAGGATGCTCAGAGCCCAGGGCCATTCTCCCTCCCTCTTGTTTACTTTCAGTGTGCATCCTGCTTGTTTTCTTTCTGCTCCCATCATCCTAGCCCAGCCCTGCAACGCTAGCAACTGCAGGCCTTCCCAACGGCATTGGTGAAGCCAGTGTGCGGCTTTTCCAATGCTAAACGAATTGGCTTTAACATCTTCAACCCCAGCACCACAGCTGAGCAGGGGCCCTGCTCCACATTTCCAGGAGAGCTTACTGGAGGCCCTCTTCCAAACATCTGACTTTTGAAATTTCAACAGGCTACTCCCTGTGTTCTTGTCCAGTCCCTCAGGTAGCTGCCACTCCCCACAGCTGCTACCTGTGTTCTTGCTTTGATCTGAGTGCATCCTCCTAAGACCTGTTTGTTAAAAAACTAAAGCTCTTAGGATGTGGTGTCATAACCCCTTCAACCCCTGCACTTGGGAGGTAGAGGCAGGAGATTATTCTCTGGCTTTGAGGCCAGCCTAGGCTACGTATCTAGTTCCAGGCTAGACAGAGCTACATAGTGAGACTCTGTCTCCCTGTCTCAAGACAAACAAATCAACTAAAGACATCCTAATGGGCTGGAGAGATGGCTCAGCAGTTAAGAACACTGACTGCTCTTCTGAAGGTCCTGAGTTCAAATCTCAGCAACCACATGGTTGTTCACAACCATCCGTAATGAGATCTGATGCCCTCTTCTGGGGTGTCTGAAGACAGCTACAGTGTACTTACATACAATAAATAAATAAATCTTAAAAAATAAATAAAGATACTCTAATGCTCAATGCCCTAGTATTAAGAGGTGGAGTCTTTGAGAAGCCATTTGTTCCTGAAAGCAGAGTTCTTAGGAATGGGATCATTGCCCTTAAAAATGCGTCCTTAGACAATCATCTTACAGGGTAAGCACATAGGAAGGACACATCTCTGTGCCAGGTGAGTCCTGACTACAACTGAACCTGAGGAGCCAAGCATGGAACCCAGGCCCGTGTGCTTACCAGGCAAGCTCTTTACCACTGCATTCTCTGGGACTCTGGCTCCAGCCCATGCTAAACTCTCAGTCGTGTGCACGTTATGATTCCTTATGAGTTCCTAGCCATTGTTTATCCTCCCCCCCCTTACTCAGCATGTATTATTCACTATCACACATCAGGCCCGGTGGAAGTCATTTGATACTCTACTGAATAAAGTCCAATCCCAGCCCCTCTCTTAGTTCACAGTGTGGAGGGAGGAGGCTGGACACAGGGGCCACTCTGGCAATAGCTCCTGGCACCTCTTCCAGGCCACTTTTCTTGCTGCCATCACAGGCATTCTCCAGCAGGCACACTTCCAAGCCCTGTTGACAGATCTTCAGAAGCAGGCATTATGGGAATGTTAACTCAGGATTGCTTGGTGTTATTATTGTTTGTTTAATTCCCCATCCTTAGGTGTAAATGATTCAGGATTGATGTCGTCCTCAAATGGCTCATGCTGACATCTATTTGGACACGTTAGCACATGGGAAGCACATGGGCCTGGGACATGAGAAGATAGCCTATAAAAGGTGGCAAAGGAAGTCATCCACATAGTCAACAATATTCCCTGAGTTCAGACACTGAAGCAGGTTATAGGCACAAGGACACAAGACTTGAGAAGCCAGCAGGTCCTGGACCTAATGAATGGATGTCTGCTTCATTGATTGGAACTGCATGACCTCTGAGGACACGGCCTGCACGCGGCTGGAGGTGACACCTGCATCCTGGTGTGACACAGGCGCTTCTGGGTGTCCTCTGCCTCCTTCCTTCTGAGCCTCAGTGGGAGATGGCTGCCCAGTGTGGTTTACCTTGCCCTGGACACTCTGAACTGTTGGCCAGAGGCTGTGTTTAAATAGTAAGCATCTGCATTTTTAATGTTGACTGGAATTGGAAAAGCGGCAGTAACCTTTCCAAACCGATATTGTTTTTTCCATGATTGGGCTGGGCTGACCTGCAATGCTTAAATGGAAAGTTTAAAGTCTTTTCAATATCACAGAGAGTGCAGACTCATGCTAGGGTACCCGCAGTGCTGGCACTCTGAAAGCCTCCTCCTGTTTTCACCGTTCCACATTAGTCCTCGGCCTAAAGGACAGACGGTGAGGACCATGGACCCTGTATCCCAGGAGAGAAAGACAATGTGCCCAGGAGATCGCAGAAGCTCAGAGGTTTGGAACCAGAGCCCTGGCCTCACAACTGCTCCAAATGCCACCTGGGGCCTTGGAAAAGTTGCTCACCTTCCTCTCTTGTAACATGGGACTAAGAAAGCCCACTTCACAGATGCTGCGGATGCTCAGTGGGCAGTGGCTTTTGTCCTTGTACCCACAATTGCATGTTTAAGGTGAGAATCCTGGAATGCAGGTCTCTTACTAAGGGACCCAATGGGCACAGAGAGGTTAAAGATACTGAGCCAGTGTGTGTGTGTGTGTGTGTGTGTGTGTGTGTGTGTGTGTGTGTGTTTATGTGTGTGTGTTGAACGCAGGATCTTACACATTCTAACTACACTTTCCCACTGAGCTACACTGCCAGCCTTGTAGTTTGGTTTAAAAGCAAGACATGTTCATATTCACTTCATTCAGATGCTCATAAATAAAACATGCTGTGACAGCTGTCTACAAACTTTATGATGTGTACACTTTAGTTCTCTGCTTCTTTTTAACTTTTGGGTTCCACCCACCCTGGCACTGGGGATCAAACCCAGGGTCTTCCACATGTTAGGTTAGCACTCGACTACTGGTCTCTATCCCAGACCTTTCTCTATTTTTGCTGTAGTAAAATTCATACCACTGTCCAATGGGGTAGCCAACAGACATATGTGGGTATTTTAAAAACAATGAACTAAAGGGTATAACATTGAAAACCAGCCCCTTAGTTGCGCCAGCTGTACTTCAAGAGCTCTGTGATCACGCATGACTAATGTCCACTGCAGCAAGAGGACATTCCGCTCATTGCAGGAAGCACCATTGGAGAGTGCTGAGTGAGAGAGACAGACTGTGGGAGGGGGAGGAGGCGTGGCTTGTGGTTTCCCCAGTGTGGTTTTCAGGTCAGAGCGGTCTCCCATCCACACCAGTATTGCCTACTGCTGTCATCCTCATGCAGGTCATGTTTAGACAGTCATGTTGGTGAGACTTCACAGTGCAGTTTCTGCCATTTATAAGAGACACAGTCTCACACCAAACTTCCTGTTCCTCTGGCTCTTACAGTTTCTCTGCTCCCTCTTCAGAAATGATCCCTAAGTCTTAGGTGCAAGAACTGTGTTGTAGATGTATCGGATGGGATTGGGCTCCACTGATAGTCTTCTATTCTACTTGTATTCTAAAGACTACACTACCCAGTTTCCCTTTCAGGCTATGGGAGACATTTCTGCCCTTATAAGGATCTATATGGCATCCTCTTCTGTAGATAATTTTGCCATTTGCTAATGCTGGTGAGTGTCCCTTGCTGTGAGTACACATGGTCCCACCTAAGGTCAGACCAAGCCCCCTCTCCCCCAGCCTTTGTCTCTCAACAGCTTCTTAAATAATCTAATAACCACAGCTCTGCATTTTGATTTGTTGTGTTTTCTGTAATGGTCTTTTTCTGTTGCAAGAGAAGTTTCCATGATAAAGGGTGAGAACTCTCTATGGGTATAAGAACAAATATTTAGAATGTTGTTAGGGATTATGCCGGTTTAGTACATCAGGTTCTCTAAGATCTATGATTTCACTAGCATTTATGAGCACTTATGTGTGTGTGTGCACACATGTGTAACAACAATTAAAGAAAAAGAGGCTGTGATTTGAAAGAGAGCAAGGGGTGAGGTACATGTGAGGGTTTCGAGAGAGATCAGGGAAGGGGAAATGATGTGATTATATTAAAATGTCAAAAAAAACCCTACCCTTTCTGAAATGATAGATTTATCCCCTTATAGTTCTGAATGTCCAGAGTCCTAAAATCTATTCTACCTGGTTACAACCAAGGAGCTGGTGTTGGTGGGCTGGCTCCTTTGCATGGATCAGAAATCTAAACAGGTCGTCCAGGGTCGCAGCCAACTCAAGATCCCTGTTCAATCACATCTGCAAAGTCATGTTAGGGTGACAGTCACAGATCCCTGGACTTCCTTGAATGTGGGTACCATGGGTCTGATCTGTTCCAGATAAGCAGAGGAGAGTATGGGGTGCGGTGCCAAAAGAAACACACTATTCTTCCAGAACATTCCTCATTCGTGCCCATCCTTGCACATGATTACCCAAGTGTGGAAACTGTACTGAACATTTGTCCTCGGGTAGAAGAGGACAGTTTTCTTCTCTCAAAGAAGAGACAGTATGAAGAAAAGCTTAGATTCATTTGGCATGATGAACATTACTGTTTGAAATTCACATAGATTTCATCCCGTTCAGGAGAGATCAAGGGCTCTTTGCAACGCATCGAAAAAGTGTCATATTGTCAGCGCCTTGCCTAGGCATCCACAGGTAGCTCTCACAAGTGGTTGTTGGCTCCTTTCCCTCTCTACATGGACCCAACTCCTTTCGGGCACACCCAGGGCAGCTGTACTGCAGGGTCCTAGGACTGCCTTGTCTGCCCAGCCTTGCACTGGCTCCTCCTTGCCCAGCTTCCGCTGCCATACAGTGTGGGGTTGCCCTTCGTGGAGCACCTAAGGGACACCTCCTCTGGCCTATGGATGTTGGTCCAAAGAGTTCGTCACATCTCGCCTCCTGGATCTTCTCTAGTTCTACTTGTCCGATAATGGTCTCATCGATCTCCCAGATCTTATTCATCCACTATCCAGAGCATTGCCCAATCTTACCCTCTCCATTTCTTACTCCCTTTATCGCCCCCCCCCCCCCCAGTGGTGACTCCCAGCAAGAGGAAAAAAAAAAAAAAAAAACACTAGTATTTTGTTTGTGTGGTTGTTTATAGTCTTTGTTTTAGAAGTTTCCAATCCGTCCTAGAACATCAGAGAAGACTGATTTTGTAAAATAAAATAAAATCTGAAAAATACATTTACTGTGTTAGTCTGCGTACTCTAATAAAATACCCGAAGAAGGCTAATTAAGTAAAGAAAAGAAGTGTATGCATTTCAGGGGTCTGGAGGCCCAGGGCAATGCCCTTGGCATCAGCTTGGCTCAGTAAGGTCCTTTGCTGATGATGTAACCATAGCAGAGACATGCACACAAAGAAAAGGTTAAAGAGCAGGACAAGAAGCCAATGATGCTAAGGAGTAGCCACACTAGTATATTTATTACAGTGACCGTAACAGTTAACTGGGGGCTCCCATGAACACCAACTACATTCCCTCTACTTACCGCTTACTGGCTTGCTTCCCCTAGCTTACTCAGTCTGCTTCCTTATAGAACCCAGACCGCCAGCCCAGGGATAGCACCACCCACCAGGGGCTGTACAACTTCTTCCCCATTGATCACTAATTGAGAAAATGCCTTACAGCTGGATCTCATGGAGGCATTTCCTCAACTGAGGCTCCTTTCTCTCTGATGACTCTAGCTTGTGCCAAACTGACACACAAATTTAGCCAGTGCATGAGTTCTTTTGAAATCGCCTGGTTCTGTTTCCTGCATTTAAAATAATAAACATTAACACATTCTGGGAAAGGTCTATAGATCTGCCCAGGCTATCAAAGTACCTAGCACAAAAGTATGTAAGAACCTTACACTGAGTTGATAACTCATCCGCTAATCCTACAATTTGAGAGGCAGAGGCTCGATGAATTCCAAGACAGTCTGGGCTATAAAGTCAGATCCTGTGTTAAGAATGATTAAGCCGGGCTGGAGAGATGGCTCAGTGGTTAAGAGCACTGACTGCTCTTCCAGAGGTCCTGAGTTCAAATCCTAGCAACCACATGGTGGCTCACAGCCATCTGTAATGAGATCTGACGCCCTCTTCTGGTAGGTCTGAAGACAGCTACAGTGTACTTACATATAATAAATACATAAATCTTTAAAACGTGGGTGGGAAAGAATAATAATTAAGCCAAGTGTGATGGTGCATTTAAAGACCATAAATGCTAACTATCAGTCATCAATTCAGTCATCAATGGGAGGAGAGGCCCTTGATCCTGTGACGGGGAATGCCAGGGCCAGGAAGAAGGAATGGGTGGGTTGGTGAGCAGGAGAAGCAGGGGAGGCGATAGGGGGTTTCCGAAAGGAGGGGAAACCAGGAAAGGGGATAACATTTGAAATGTAAATAAAGAAAATATCTAATAAAAAAGTCGGTAAAATAAATAAATGTTAACTATATTTCAAGTTCTCTACAATGTAACATGGTTTGAAAATGCTGTGATTTCTCACATACTGCCAAAGATGATGGAGATGGCTAATTAATTTTGTGGGAGATGTCTGGGCTGAAGAGATGGCTCAGTTATTCAAGACTAGGCTCACAACCAAAAGTATAAGAAAATGAAGGTATCCAAAGTGTCTTCTCATTCATTCATTCATTCATTTATTCATTCATGTATTTATTGAGAACCTACTATCTGCCTGGCATTGCAAAGGCAGGAAAGGCAGCTTTGGCCTTCATTGATTTTTTTCATCCTTGCTTTGAGAATGATGACAGATCAATTGTCACCATTGGCAATAGTCACTTCCAATAAAGTCACTGCAAGCACTGACTTGCAAAGGCTGCAAGTGTCTCCTGGGGGAAACCAAGATTAGTGTCCCTGTCACAATGTTTTCATCAAGTGACAAACACACAACACTGCCTTGTGTGTTTCAGATAAAAGATACCTCCTTCAACGTACCTCGTTTTGTTAGCAGTGAACTGAAAGAGCGCTAAGGTCTGAACAAAGCCGGCCCAACACTCACTCACTTTCTAGAAGGTACTTATGGTGTCCCTACACTTCAGCACAGTGCTTCAGCCCAACCCTCTGGCGGCTTCAATAGGGGAATCAACGACAAAAAACACAAAGAGGCAAAACCCTCAGCTCCAGACACTTCACAGAAGGGCACAGCTCCACACAATGGAAGCTAAACCAACTGGCAGAGCTGCACACCTCCACACAATGGGAGCTAAACCAAGAGGCAGAGCCGAGCTTGACCTCTGCTGAGAGGGTCTGCATCCACTGACTCCCACTCTTTGCCGTGAGGTGTATCCAATCGACCTCAGTCAGAGTGCTGCAATGATTTGTTTTCCGGCTGTAAATACACTTTAGAGAGTAGGTTAATTCATAAAGCCCATGCACAATGTGGGCTGAGCAGGGCTTTAGAGCATCGTAGGATGGTGCTCAGCGGGATGGAGAAAAGCACAGAGTACCGGTGCTGTGGGTCCCCGCGTGGCTTGCATTATGAAGGACAAAGCAAACAGGGTTCATTTGGAACTTGGGTTTTGGTGGAAAAGAGAGAGGGGCAGAGGCTTTTGTCGTAAGTGGCTGTGCACCTGGTGTACTATTTCTGGAGACAGAAGAATCCTTAGTAAGCACCAGGTTTGTACCATAGGCACTGAAACTTCAAAATGGAACATACCAACCTGTTCTACCCAGAGCTGCCCTTTCAAGGTCCTAGGGTCTTTCGTTAAACTGGCTGGCCTTAGGGCAGAAAAAGAACTGCTTTGACCTCAAAATGGTCCATAATGACCTAAGGTGGGCAAGACTTTCTGGTAATTGTGGGATACTCCCCTTCTTCCATAGGATTTCCATTGCCTGAGTTGCTTCTAAAAATACTGCCTGCTACTGGGATGCCTGCATGTGTTAATTTAGACCACCCCTGAGATGGCAGAGGATGATTGACAGCCATGCTGTGACTCTACACAAAAGAAAAAGTCATCACAGACCACATGAAGCTCAAGAAGAAGGAAGGCCAGCCGGGCGTGGTGGCGCACGCTTTTAATCCCAGCACTTGGGAGGCAGAGGCAGGCGAATTTCTGAGTTCGAGGCCAGCCTGGTCTACAAAGTGAGCTCCAGGACAGCCAGGGCTACACAGAGAAACCCTGTCTCGAAAAGAAGTGCATGCTGTGTCTTCTGAGAGGCTCTGCCAGTGCCTGACAAATACAGAGGTGGATGCTCCAAGCCAACCACTCGACCCAGGGTCCTCAATGGAGGAGTTAGAGAAAGGACTGAAGGACCTGAAGGACCGTTTGCAACCCTGTAGGAAGAACAACAACAAAGTGAGTCCTGGAACTCACTTTGTAGACCAGGCTGGCCTTGAACTCAGAAATCTGCCTGTCTCTGCCTCCCAAGTGCTGGGATTAAAGGCGTGCACCACCTCCGCCCGGCAGTTTGGTTTCTTAAAAACAAACAAACAAACAAACAAAAAAACCAAATATTCTAAGAATGTGTTTTCGTTTTTATCCCAGGTGTGGGATATGGAACTGCTTCAGATTAACAACAGCTGACTATGATTTGTCTTGTGCTCTAGCAGGGACATAATTTTGCCAGTTGCAAATAGTTTCTGTGATTGTGCGTAAATGGAATTCTCGGGACATTTCTGAGGGTATATAAATATATAGAGCCCTGAGAGGCAGGGGGGGAGTTGGTGGTGGTGGTCACTGTTGGTCATTGTTGGTTGCAGTTTGCTAAGAAGTAGTGCACAAAGAAGAAACAACAAGAAGAAATTAGATATCCTGACTGCTAAGGTCAAACTTGCCCCCAAGGAACTGGATGCCCCTAAACAGCAGGAAATAGTCTAATGATAATATCACCCCCTTTCCGGCACCTAACTTTATTCAGAGATGTCTTCCCTTTCCCCTCTATCCTTTTTTCTCTCTTATTTAGTGTTAGGGAGTTGAAAGGTAGGAGGAAAGTTGTGGAGAAAGGTGAGAGAAACCCCCCACAATGTAACAAAGACTGGCTACAGGCTGGAGTTTTAGGGCTCAACCCCAAAGCAAGGGGCCAAGGCTTTGCTTAAGGAAGGACCCAGGGCTAAGTAGGTTCAGGGGGGAATATAGTTCTTTTACAACAGCACTTGGAGGAAAAGAAGGAAATTCAGGGTGAAGGGATCTAGGGTGAGGGATACTCAGTCGGAACGCTCTGTGTGAACAGGCTAAGTGCAAGGGACTTCATCCAAGCCCAAGTCCTAAGCTGCCTCTGGTCAGTGTGGTGAACTCCAAGTCACAGTCATGGTACAGGATGAGGCCACTCCCATAGAACCTAGAGAGGGGACTGAGGTGGCAGGCTTCTTCCCTTGATCAAGCCTTCCACCAACCTCGTGGGTCTCACTGCTGTGCAGCCATCAAGGACATGTTTCAGAAGAGGTTTGGAATAAAGTCGGTGGTCCACAGGTAAAGAGCATTGCACAGGATCTACAGCATACAAACCCATAGGAGACAAGGGACCAGACCTGTCCGTTGAAAAAAGCTGCCTTCTAAGAGAAGAAGTAGGCACCAGTGTCTGGATATCAGCACTCTTGCCCCTGCATCCACCAAGGAAGCCACTTTCACGAGCATTTTGAAAGCAGAGCAGTTTCCTCATTACCACCAGGGCCAGCACTCCAGAGCCTGGCATGCAGAGGACCTTCATCACTATTTAGAGAAAGAAAGAACAAGGAATGTGAAGTGAACCATCAGAAATACCAAGACAGCATGTTAAGGTGTCCAACATCCTAAAGAATCACGTCATGACCCCCCTTTGTTTATAGACAGAACAATATAAAACTTCCAATTAGTCAATCAATGTGTCTAGTGGACATGGATTATGTATCTTAGCAGCTAGATTCTTTGCACATCTGTCATGTTGAAATGAATGCATGACAGCTGTCACTCTCAGGAGGTTCAACTACGGGATGTGGTGGAGCTCACACCGCAGGAACATAATGTGCTGACCACAGAGGAAAAAGTGGTTAATTCCACTCATGGCTTGGGCTGCTCAGGCCTGGGGTGGGGGAGTCGTGATGGGAGGACACCTGTGCTGGCACTGGGCACCTAAGGGTGCTCTGGATAGGAAAGGGGGGGTGGATTCTTTAAGGAGCTGCAATAAGGCTTCCTAGAGAGCTTCAGGTAACCAATGGGGTTTCAAGGATGGGGGGGGTCTGGAGGGGCTGGAAGGCAAATGGGGAGCCTATAAGCTTCTGAGAAGGAAAATTTAAAAAGTAGGACTATCCTCAAGAAAGATTATGTCACTAGGGAAGAGGGGATAAAGAGAAAAGGAGGGAGAAAGAAAGCAGCATCTATGGCCTAGGCAGGTAGTTCGAGCCTGACCAGGGCAGAAAGATTGGGGGCAGAGAACAGGTGGGGAATCTTAGAAACCGTTTTATTTGGTATTGCCAGGCCCGAGTGGCACATCACCCCATGTTCTCATCTAGCCTCCCTCCTGCATAGGGCAGTGGATGGGGAAAAGAAGGAGGTCTTTGGTGTTCATCTGAAGTTCCAAGTCTGGATGATTAAATGGCTGTTGACATCATCAGCAAGGCAAATGAAGGGCATTTTTGGGAGGGCGGGGTGGGGGAGGATTGAGTTCTGAGCATTCTCACAGGATGGTAGGAAGAGGCCCAGGGGCCTGGAGCCCAGAAGAGTGGGGTGGGAATCTTCAGGGTGTAGGCGATTAAGGAAGCCATGAAGGTGGACAATCAGCCTTCAGATGAGAGGGTCGTCGCCCACACCAAGTAACCAGAAACCAGCAGCTAGGAAACAAGATGCCAGAATAGCCAGGAATGCATCTGAAATAGTCAAAGGCAGGAAGAAAAGGTCTGGGACAGCTGAAAGTGCTCAGTAACAGATCAGCCACAAAGACATTCCTCAGGGAGAAAGGGCTTAAGAGGAAAGAGGGATGGAGGCAGAAATAGAGGAAGGAGGGGGCAGTGTGTTTATAATGTCATAGCCAGGACACTCGGTCAGGGGACAGTCTTTCCAAGGTGCTTGGAGCTAGAGAAAGAGCCCCTCTCATTTGAAACCAGTCTTGACTGCTCTGGAATGAGTCAAAATGGCAGACTGGATGGCGATACATCTGTTCTTTTCCCTTTTAGATATTTCTGCCTTTGTACCAGTCATTCACCACCCAGGATGGTTTAAGTAAATCATTTGTTTTGGCACAGCAATTGATAGGGCCTAGCAATGAGTCAAAGACTCTCAAGCCTTTATGGTCCAAGAGCAGGCCTCGCCTCCAGCCGAGGGATTAGGGCTTGGGTTCTGCTTCTTGGGATCCTATCTTTGGAGCAGTTGAAGAGAAAGAACCATCCAGACAGTGGGGGAAGGAAGAGGAGTCACATGGCCTGGGCACAGGGGCAAGGCAGTTTCCAGCAGCACTGAGTGTGGTGCCATCAGATTGGAGAGCTGCATCCACCTTCCTCCTGCCCACATGGCTCAGGGAGGCTGTCTGGAGTAAGGACTCCAAAACCGCAACCCGCAAAGCCAATATGGCTTACCTAGGGTTGTCAGGAGAATTTAATGAGATCACTACTGTCACCAACATCTGTCTCAATTAGGGTTTCTATTGCTGTGAAGAGACACTGTGACCAAGGCAACTCTTACAAAAGAAAACATTTAATTGGGGCTGGCTTACAGTTTCAGAGGTTTAGTTCATTACTGTCATGGTGAGAAACATACAGGCAGACATGGTGCTGGAGAAGGAGCTGAGAGTTCTCCATCTTCATTCATAGGCAGTCAAAAAAAGAACTTCTGTACTGGGTGTGCCTTGGGCATAGGAGACCTCAAAGCCCAACCCCAGTGACCACTTCCTCCAAGAAGGCCGCACCTACTCCAACAAGGCCACACCTACTCCAACAAGGCCACACTTCCTAATACTGCCACTCCCTATGGGCCTATGGAGGCCATTTTCTTTCAAACCACCACATCACCCGACTAGAGTTGAGCAACAGAGTCTGTTTAATCATCATAACCTCCCATGAACCAAGGCTCACTTTTCCTGCATCTTATGAGAAGGCCCAGGAGAAACCCTTCTATTTGCCCAACGTCGTGCAGTAAGAAAGTCTTTAGCCAGCAATGAAACTGCTTCCTCATTCTGATTTTAACCTCCAGGTTGAAGTTCTTAGCCCAGGCCACACACCTGTGACCAACAGCCTAGGCTGGGCTAGGCTGGGCTAGCCTAGGCTAGGCAGGGCTGGGCTGGGCTGGGTTGGCCTGGGCTGGGCTAGGGACTGCTGCTACAATTGAAGCCAACATCACAAAGGAACCACGCAGTCCATTCCCCCACCCATGCTACACGTCCGTCTGGCTCAGGTGGCAAAGTCTAGCCCTTGTGGTGAGAGGATGAAGGGCCACTGAGGTGAGGTGGGGCAGGAAGGGGAGGGTGAGAAGCAGTTCCACTAGCCGACCGTGATGCACAACCTGACCTTTGTCTGAAGGTACAAATAAAACATTCCTTAACGCCCCCTCCCCCCCTAATGACTGCACAGCTGCTCACTAAGTGCTGGCTGGCTGGGTGCGATAACCAGTGCTGACCAGATGGAGCGAACTGGGTCTAACCCAGCTCCATTTACAAGTTTGAGAGTTGCAAACATAAGCAATATCCATCTGCCTGAAGCCCTGAGAGCCTCCGCATTGCTAATTCTGCGAGTCAGGCTTTTCTCTGTGAGGTCTGTCTCTTGCCAAGAGACCACAAAAGATTCTGGTTATAGGACCCAAGGCGTTCCTGAAAAATGGAATGACTGTCTTCCGACCGCAGTCACCCACCCCAGGCCACCCTTTTATGGGGGTTCTCATTTTAATCCTCCTTGTGGGTTTTATTGCTTAGTTCTTCCGTAAGGATGTATGAAGCACACACAGAAAAATGACAAACCTGTGTGATGGGAAGTTCTCTAAACCATTTGTAAGTGTCCACTTCAGTGGCACCAATTATACCCTGAAGGTATTCATTGACACAAATACCCATTTCCTGAACGTTTTACAACCTGAATCAAAACTGTGTCTGTTAAGCAGTAGTTTCTCACAGATGTACACATTCTTATCCCCACTTCAAAGGGTTAAGCACTTAGCCAACAACTGCATAAAACTGAGTGGCTTGGGGGCGGGGTGGATAGAGAGATGGCTCAGTGGTCAGAATGTGTATTGCTTTTGAGGACCCAAGCATGCACATTGGGCAGCTCACAGACACGTGGGACTTCAGCTGCAGAGACCCCATTTCCTTGGGGTCTTCAGGGGCACCTACACTCATGTGCACACACTGCCCTTCCTCCATATACATATAATTACAAGTAATAAAAAAACAACTTCAAAAAGCAGGATGAGTGGCAGATGGGTTTTGTGACGTTAGAACCCATGGCTTTCTTGCTGTCTGGACTTCTGTAGAAGAGCTTCATTTCTAGGAGACCATACACCAGCTGAATAAATGGAGAAGAGAAACCCAGGACTGTCCTGATGGATACATGAATGTTATTAGATAAAATGAATGTTATTAGATAAAATCCAGCTTCCTTTCATCACTAAAATGTGAACAAATTAGAGACAGGAAGAAAATTCTTTATCACTGCAATGATGGTATTCTCATCATCAATGACACCGAGGGAGGAGGATGGTGAGTTTGAAGCCAGGTTGATCTATATCTTGAGTTTCAGGCCAGCCCGGCCAACTAACGACACCCTGTCTAAAAACCCAACAAATTTTAAAAGGAAAGAAAGGATAAACTTTACATAACAGAAGCCATATGTGACAAGCCAACAGCCAACACACCAGGAAGGGCTGGAATCTGCCTGAGAGGAAAAGAGTAAGAATTCCAACATGACTCAGGCAGTGTTGGTTCAAACTTCTAGAGTCTGACACCAGGCAATTCTTTTTAGACAGATTTAAATTTAGTTCAACCTTGGAAAAGAAAAGTTTTCCCCAGTGACAATAATCAGAATAAAGCTTAAGACGTGACTGTATCAGAACTCTATTGGAAAGTAAACATGACCTCTTCCATAGGGAGGGGTTCTATGGCCTAAGAGCCTGGTGGGGTCTCTAGGTCATCACAGAGGTCATCATGCTACAAAGTACTTGGAACAAGTTCCCTAGAGATGGATTCTATTGACAGAGAAACAATGCTAAAGATAAAGTCCTGGGGGATGGGGATGGGGGAGTCTGGGACAAACATAATAGCCCGAGGGATTCGGGTGTGGTCTGACCCTATAGATAGCACAGGTCACCAGGATGGTAACTATGTCCACTCCCACCTTTCCAGGCGGAAAACAGAAATGCATCCATTCTTCTGAGGAGATAACCTTGCATGTTTAACATTCCTGGCTCCCATAGTGCAGGGTTTGTCAACCTGTAGGTGTTCACACAGAAGGGGTTACATAGCAAGTATCGAGCATTTCAAACATTTACATTATGATTCATAACAGTAGCAAAATTAAAGCTATGAAGTAGCAATGAAATCATTTTGTGGATGGCAGTCATTACCACATGAGAAACTGTATTAAAGGATTGAAGCATGAGGAAAGTTGAGACTCACTGCCCTAGTGTTTATCTGTGAGAACAAGGACCTTGTGCCCTCTACAACATGACTGTGCATGGAGAAGAACCCCAGAGACTCCATTAAAGCAATATTATTAGAACATTGGCAAAGTTATGAAGTACAATTATCAGCATGGCTATCAAGTGCTGATAGTGTATCAACCCAAACAAAAGTCAAGAAAGCAACACCATCTACAATATCTACAAAATATCAAGGTATGATGAACGAGATAAAGTTTCTCTAGTGAAAAGCTTAATAAGTGAGCCCCAGGACAGCCAGGGCTATACAGAGAGAAACCCTGTCTCAAAAAACCAAAAAAAAAAAAAAAAAAAAAAAAAAAAACCAAAACCCAAAAAAAAGCTTAATTGAAAAGAAGCCATCATAAGCAATTGGAAAGACATGAGTTCCTGGGTTAGGGTGGCCAGCACTGATAGCTAGACTGTCCATACAACCAGAGCAATCTACAGATTCAATGTTCCTTATTAAAACACTAAAGATGTCTTCTCTCTCTCTCTCTCTCTCTCTCTCTCTCTCTCTCTCTCTCTCTCTCAATTATTTATGAAACCTCAAAGACAGAAACAAACAGAAAACCTTTCAGTTATCTGAGAGGAAAGAACCTCAATTGAAAAACATGTGAAGATGCTAGACCCCACCACCACTCGTCTGGCATTTTGTTTATAGTTAATTTAAACCAAGGATATTTCCACAAGAGCCTTGAAGTCACTTGTACTCCCACTGAGCAACCTTGAGCAGTCCTACAGAATCTGTGCACTGGGGCCACCAGATGCCACATAGGAAGCCCATTTGCTTGCTCTGGCTCCTAATGGCTGATGATTGCCCAGGAAGTAGTCTGGAGAACAGTTGCCTATGATGTCACTGCCAAGGCTCTCAGGACAGGCTGTGCCCTGACCACACTGAGGGAACTGCTGCTCCCAACAGCCTCTGCCTGCTGCTCTGGTGGAGGAGGTACGTGATGGCCAACCTGAAACCTGGCTGTCAGCATCATCTCCAGCAGCAGGTAGGGTTTGTTCCAGGTACCTGAAGTGCCACTGAGATGGTCACATGCCCCAGATCCAACATCTCTCCTTTGCTCCCACTTTCTGCAATGACAGAAACTGGTCCAAGTTCATCAGCAGCCCTGACAGCTCAATTTGACAATATCCCTTTGTCCTCTTTCCAATAGAGCAAACACTAAGTGTTGGCTCTTCAGAAACCACCCACAGCAATTCACATCACAGCCAGGGCTTCACCCCAATCACCAACAAGAGGCACTGTCACAGCTTTCCCCCCAGACCCCAAGCTGGGTACCTGGTTCATATTTTTATAAATTGGATCTAGAATATATATGCTACAGATTTTACAAAACAAACAATGCTCTCCCCCCAACCCCTGGAAAAAAAGACAAAAAAAACAAAAAACAACCTAGAAACTGAAGTTTTCAGAAAAAGAGCCACACTTGTGGTAAAGACTCTGCATGGTTGATTGGCCAGTTGAAACTTTGTATTTGTGAGAGTTACAACGTTGTAGATCCAGTGCCAGTTAGCTTGAGCTACCATTAGCCTAGGTAATAGCCATTAGTTGCTTGTTTCTGTGTCTGACACAGTATCTTGTGACTACTGAGTAAATCCTTTCAGAATGAATTAATTAATAAACCACTAACTTTTAGTGATCGAAAAGCTAAGATAGTCATCAAATAGCATCTAAATAAAACCTAGAGCAAAGATTTACCCAATTTACTGTAACCTGCCTATCCAGTGTTTTCAGTGATATGTTTGAGTAGTACCTGAGGCCCCGAGTTCCATCCCTAGCAATGTAAAAAAAGAAAAAAAAAAAAAAAAAGAATTTGAGCATGTTTTAAAAGTAAACATTTATTAAATGTTAGTTATTGTTCAAAGCAAATGATTATTAAAGTTTAATAAACAAGCCGGGTGGTGGTGGCGCACACCTTTAATCCCAGCACTAGGGAGGCAGAGGCAGGCAGATTTCTGAGTTCGAGGCCAGCCTGGTCTACAAAGTGAGTTCCAGGACAGCCAGGGCTACACAGAGAAACCCTGTCTAAAAATCAAACAAACAAAAAGTTTAATAAACATTTCTAAATAAAAGTGTATATGATTAATGTCTGATTTTTTAACCCCTTTGGGAGTTTTTAAATGTTTCCTTGGTTTTTATTATCTGTGTATGTGTGAGTACCTGCACATATGTCTCATGCCCACAGAGGACAGAAGACAACAGCATTGGATCTCCTCATACTATACTCAACTCAGCTGCCTGATGTGGCTGATCAGTTTTAAGCCCAGGTCCTCTGGCAAGTGTGACTGGTCCAGCAGGTCCAGTTATTCGAGGGTCTCGAGGGGACCTTCTCCTAAGAACCAAATGGGGGGAGGGAGAGATGGACACCAAGTGCAGGAACGACACGGAACCAGTCTGAGTAGCATCAAGGTGTCACTGTATTCAGCAAGGCTCAAGGCTTAAATGCACAAGCAAAAGGGGAAGTACTTCTCAGCAGGAGAGATGGGGCATCAGAAATGCACAAGCAAAAGAGGAAGTACTTCTCAGCAGGATGGGTGGGGCAGTGGAAATGCACAAGCAAAAGAGGAAGTACTTCTCAGCAGGATGGGTGGGGCAGTGGAAAGTTTTCTTTTGGCAGCTACACGGGGGAAGCAGGAACTTGGTGGTATCAGGGTGTGGTCAGGACAGTTGTCTTAATAGCTCCCAACAGATTGAAGAGGAAGAACATCACTCAAAGTAACTCCCACCCACAATCTATAAAAGGAGTAAAAACTAAGGACTGGGGAGAAAGGAATACAACAAAAAAGCAGGAGATAATAAGGAAAATTAATGAAAGCAAAAAATGAGTCTTTGCTAGGATCAATACAATTTATAAACTTTTGACTATTTGAAAAAATAGAAAAGACATATAATAATAAAAACAAATAAAGTTAAAGGTCCTACATCACAACAAGGTTTAAAAAAAGAATTATTATTATTAAGAAAATTTATTATTGTTGTTGTTGTTGTTGTTTGGTTGGTTGGTTGGCTTTTCAAGACGAACTGGGCAAGAGAGAAACACAAATGATGAATTCAAGAAATTTAGGAAGCCGGGTGTGGTGGCGCACGCCTTTAATCCCAGCACTTGGGAGGCAGAGGCAGGCGGATTTCTGAGTTCCAGGACAGCCTGGTCTACAGAGTGAGTTCCAGGACAGCCAGGACTATACAGAGAAACCCGGTCTCAAAAAAAAAAAAAAAAAAAAAGAAATTTAGGAAAGTAAAAAATATGATTAACAGAAAACCAAACAAAATATTACAAACAAGCTCAAATGGACTAATGATAAGTGTAAATGACCAACAAAAACATGAAATGAAAACTTCAAATTAAAATTTAAGAACAATAATTCTAGTTTTATGCTGCTCATAGTTATATACAGAATCAGGACAACAAATATCTATTAGAGAGTGTTGAGAAAAGACACAATGGGAATCAAACTGGTATATAAACACTACCAAAGATAAGGACGATTTAGGAGCCCTTTGAAACTGCTGAGAGGGTGGACTTGCTTTGAATTTGTCCCCTCCAGAATCTGGATGCCAAGTGATAGGCAGGATGAAGAGACCGGTCTTTAAGAGACAGTTAGGCTGGCAGGGCTCCTCCCTAAGGGATGAAATTCTAAAGAGGCTCCATGCTGCATCCATCTGGCCAGCTTGCTCTTCTGTCTTCCTCCATGTGCGGATGCAGCTAGGTACCATGTCAATACCTCTTGGTGCACTGGTCTCAGATTGCTCTGCCTCTGAGCTGTGACAAGTAAGCTTCTGCTCCACATTAATTACTCAGTATGTAATAGTTTTTATAGACCATAAAATGAACTAAGAGTAAAAGAACAGTCTACAAATTAGATGTAGTGATTACAAACCTGCCTGTTCTTTCAGCTTTTGTCTTAGTCCCTTCATGCTGCTATGACAAAATACTTTAGACTGGGTAATTTTTATTTCTCAGAGTCCTGGAGTCTGGGAAGTCCAAGATCAAGGACAGCAACAGGTTTGGTGTGTGGCCAGAGTTGTTGCTGGTGGAAAGTACCTTCTAGTGTTCTCAACAGAAGAAAAGCAGAACAGAGCACTGTGTGCTCATAGCCCAGGGGACATAGCAGGGCAGAGGGACAAGAGGGCCTCTCTGCCTCTCTCACAGTACCTGGATGCAAACATGAATCTCAGGCCTGCTGACTCCAAGCTTTCCTCTCAGCATCATAATCTTGGATTTCAAGTTCCAGCAAGTATGGTTTGGAAGGGTACAAGTCAGCCACGTAAGGAATCCTACAGTACCTCTCTGTCCTGAGCACGCTTAAAAGTGCTTTCTCAAGCCGGGCATGGTGGCTCACGCCTTTAATCCCAGCACTTGGCAGGCAGAGGCAGGCGGATTTCTGAGTTCGAGGCCAGCCTGGTCTACAAAGTGAGTTCCAGGACAGGCAGGGCTACACAGAGAAACCCTGTCTCAAAAAACCAAAAAAAAAAAAAAAAAAAAAAAAAAAAAAAAAAAAAAATCATACATTAGGCCGGGCGTGGTGGCGCACGCCTTTAATCCCAGCACTGGGGAGGCAGAGGCAGGCGGATTTCTGAGTTCGAGGCCAGCCTGGTCTACAAAGTGAGCTCCAGGACAGCCAGAGCTATGCAGAGAAACCCTGTCTCGAAAAACAAAAAAAAAAAAAAAAAAAAAAAAAAAAAAAAAGTGCTTTCTCCTGGTAATTCTGAAGCTTCGGCCATTAAATCAAGGTTTTTACATATTGGCTGCTCAGTCTTTTTGAATTCTAAGAGCCAATAAATGAGATTTCAAAAAAACATTAGCACTGTTAATTGAAAAGTCCACTGTAATATCACCTACAACCTACTCTATAGTCAGATGCCCACTGTCCCTAAGAGGTGTTTGTAGGATTATGCTGTTTCACGTTTGTATCGGTTTGCATTTAAACCCACACCAGACTGCCTTAATGCATGAAAATTTATACACTGATTAATCGACAAAGGCAAAGGTCAAAAGTGTGCTTTAAGCCTTTATTGTACTTATGGAACAGTTATGAAACATATTGAGGTTTATTAAATTATTCAAGCTGACTTTAGGAGTAGATTCATTTTGAGCATAGAATATCTTATTTTTTTAAAATTTTTTTAAAGATTTATTTATTTACTTTATGTATATGAGTCCATTGTAGCTGTCTTCAGACACACCAGAAGAGGGCATCCTATCCCATTACAGATGGTTGTGAGCCACCATGTGGTTGCTGAGAACTGAACTCAGGACCTCTGGAAAAGCAGACAGTGCTCTTCACCACTGAGCCATCTCTCCAGCCCTAGAATATCTTATCTTAGATAAAGAAATGATACTTAGAAATAATGTATGTGAAACGAAGATGGTAGCTAGCTTAATCGGAGAGAATATATGTATAAAAATGCTTATAGTGACAGACAATATGACCCCAGTGAATAAAATTGTATCTCAAATCCATGCTGATACAAATAAATGCATTGACACATTTTTCTCACAGCATACCAACCAACAAGTGTGGAGTGCATGGTACAGTGAGACGGTAACTATTTGACAAGTATCACAACAATAACTAACTCTAGTGAGAGTTGTCAACAAAGTCAGGAATGGTAGTGTACATACATCTATTATCCTGGCTCTTGGGAAGATTTAATAGAAAGATGGGGGGTGGGGCTTGGTACCAGTCTAGGCTACACAGAGCATTCTAGGCCAGCTTGAGTTACATCATGAGATCCTGTCTCAGAAAAACAAAGAGTAAACAGCCCATAATAACAACAACAAAGGAATTGTCTGTGGATGCTAAGATGTGGCCAACAAGAAGGTTGAGTAGGTTGAGTAGGTTGAGGCTCTTGCCTCCATGCCTGATGAGCTGAGTGTGACCCCCCCAGAGCCCACACTGTTATTTATGTAACTCACATGGTGGAAGGAAGGAGGTGACTCCTCCAGATTGTCCTCTGATCTCCACACTCATGCTGTGATGCACTGCCCCATAAATAAATAAATGCAGAAAAACAGGATATGTCCACAGTCTCAAGGTATCTCCACATAGCACAACAATCACGAAGCCCGAAACAGGAACTCTGGAGTGGAGAAGCCTGGCATATGTTAGTTTATCCCAGGGATAGAGATCGGTGGACCGGACAAGCTCACAGCACCACTCTCTGGCAATTCTGCCAAAGACACAAAATTTGAATTTAATCACAAGGAGATATCAGATAAACATACCTGAACAGGAGGACTTCTTCCAAAGTAATTGCTTCGTGGTCCATAAAACATCAAGGCCTCAAGGGACTGGGGCAGCATCTCAGGCAGGGGGAGATTAAACAGAAAGTGATAAATGGACCTTGTGATCTCAGCTTAGGACCCCAAATGTCGTCCCACTGCAGGATGTGATTAAGACAAGTGAGTGGTGGGTGATGCCTGTCTTTGGATGAGGTGACAGTTTCACTATTCACCTCCTGAATTTGACAGTTGGTGGTAGTTATGTAAAAGACTGTCTTTCTTAGGACTCCTACATTATCAGGCTGGAGAGGGAAAAGGTATCTTGTCTCTAAGTTACTCTCATAGATACAAAAGCAAGCATTGGCAGACACTGGTGTTTGAAAAATTTGAATAAAGAGTTTCCATAAATTCCTGATGTTTTCCTTTTAAAAAATTGTGTGTGTGTGTAGAGGTCAAAGGACAACTTTCCTGGAGTTGGGTCATCAGGGCTTGGTGGCAAAAGCCCTTACCATCTCTCTGGCCAATGATGTTGTAAATTTTTTTTTATTATTTCTATTAATTTATTACTGTTTTATATTCATAAGTGTTTTGACTGTATGTATATCTATACATCACATGCATGCCTAGTACCTGTGGAGGCTAGGAGAGAGTGCCAAATCCCCTGGAATTAGAGTTACATGTTGTGAGCTACCACATGGGCTCTGGGACTTAAACCTGACTCCTCCCTAAGAACAGCAGCTAGCGCTCTTAACCACCGAGTGAGTCACCTCTCCAGCCCTGCTTATATAATTCTTTTTGCAGAAGGAAGGTTTAAGACAGGGTTTCTCTGTGTAGCACTGGCTGTCCTGGAACTTGCACTATATATGAGGCTGGCCTCGAACTTACAGAGATCCACCTGCATCTGCCTCCCAAGTGCTGTAATGAAAGGCATGTGCCGGGGCTGGCGAGATGGCTCAGTGGTTAAGAGCGCCGACTGCTCTTCCGAAGGTCCTGAGTTCAAATCCCAGCAACCAGATGGTGGCTCACAGCGAGATCCGACGCCCTCTTCTGGTGTGTCTGAAGTCAGCTACAGTGTACTTACATATAATAAATAAGTATTTAATAAAAAAAAAAAGGCATGTGCCACCACTGCTGGCCATTGATACAATTATTAAAACTGCTTGCTAAGTGTGGAACATTAAAGTAAAATGTTATCAAAAGTAGTGCAGCCGGGCGTGGTGGATTGCCAGAGCTACACAGAGAAACCCTGTCTCAAAAAAAAAAAGTAGTGCATTTGCTGCCAGTGGAGGAATCTGGAGACAACCTTCAGAAATTGCACCGTAAAAGGACCATCAGCCTTGGACCTCAGGTGGCTGAAGGAGGGAATGTGTTTGTTGCCTGCCACATCTTTGACACATCAGTAACACCCTTCTGGCAAGAAACTGTCTGCCTAGTGACTGGCAGAATGAAGGCAAAGGCTGACAGAGACGAGTCCTCCCGGTATGCAGCCATGTTGGCTTCCCCAGATGTGGTCTAGAGGTACAAGGAGCTGGGATCACTGCCCTGCATAGCAAACTCTGGGCCACAGGAGAAAACAGGACCAAGACTCCTGGACCTGGAGCCCAGTCAGCTCTCAGTGCTTGCTTGTTCTGGGATGAAGACTGGGCCAATTGAGAATGTCCCCCCATCCCTACTATCCCTACTGACAGCACTAGAAGAAAGGGGGGGGGATCGTCGTGGTCACCTTCTGTGAACAGGACTTCTCAAATAATTTTCTGTTAATAAATTGCTTTGTGCAAGCTTTAAAAACAAAAGTAGTACATTTGCTTTACTAACAAGAGACTGGGTTTTAAATCGTGAACTTTATATTTAAAAAAAATTTAATTGCATTTATTGATTGTGTGTCCATCTGTGTGTGTGTGTGTGCATGAGCATTCATGCTGTGGCATGTATATAGAAGTCAGAGGATAACTTGTAAGGGTCAGAGCTCTCCTTCTCTCAGGTGAGTTGCAGGGATTGAACATAGGACATCAGGTTTGCCAGAAAGCAACTTACCCACTGAGTCGTCTCAACAGCCATAGTCATGCATCTCTCTCCCTCTCTCGCTCTCTCACCCCGTTACTCTTTGGATCTTGATAGTTTCTATTCAACATGTAACTTTCTATTATGTGGTAGATTCAAGGGATGTGGAAACAAAACAGAAAAACCTGACCTTTCCCATGTAAAGTTTACACTTGATTGAGATGGTAATTATATAAATGTAACCTGTGTGCTTCACCAAAGCATCACTCGTGGGCAGACAGTGCCACAGTCCTTCCGGAAATGTCCTCACCGCTTCTTTCTTAATGTGCCTTCTATCCCTACAGTGCACCCCACAGCCACAGGACGCAACATAGAGCCCACCGTTCAAGATGACTCTGCGACTGCGCAGACGGGAATTGAATGAGAAATGGCGGTGATTTCTTTCTTCCTTTCTTTTTTAATCACTAAAGCATTTTTCATCTTGAAAAGCAATAAAGTCTCTGCAGAAGCGGAGCTCTCAAACCTCTCTCTTTTGCTCATTATGGAGATATGCATCTAAGGAACTTTGGACCGAGTTCTGGGGCAGCTCTTTTGAAATTCGAACAAAAAGGAATTTGTTTCTGAGCTCACAAAGGCTTGTCTGGAAGTTCCATTAATTTTAATAATAATTTCCAATTAATTCCTTAGTCATTTCCTGATTTTCTGAAATAATTTGCTTTCAAAGTGGCAACCCTTAACGTTGGGGGGTAACGGAGAATGCTATGACTGATTCTCTAAGCTCAACTTTTGCCCGTTTATGAGAATGCAAAACTGGAAGCCTGGGCCTGGGTTATGATGCGTCATTTGCAAAGTCTATTTGTGGACTAAAGAGGCCCAGCGCTCCCGAGGGATATTAAGCATCTAGTGACACAGGAATGATCCAGGTGCTCCTCCTGGCTGAGGCCCAAGACCTGATAGCACAGGGGATATCAGTAAGGCCAAGGTGGGAACAAATCCAAATTCTCTGGCCCAGCCTGTCAAGGGAATCCAAGCCCCATAGTAAGGCTGGGGAAGATAAGTTGTGATGAGGGGGTGGGGTAGGGAGTACTCAGCAACTGTCTTCCTTGACCTTGGTAGCCGGTGACCACGTCACCAGTGGCCCCTCCCTCTGTGGCCCGGACAGCCTCTACCCCTTAGGGTATTATTACTTGCCTACTTGGACCTGCCAAGGCTCTCGAAACCTCGAAACTATTCTGGGTGCAGCTGGTGCCTACACCCTCAGCTTCAATAGACACTGTGCATAGTTTTCTGCTGTTAAATAAGGTGACTGTACATTTTTAGAAAATAAGGAAATGCCTCAACCCATGGGCTAATAAACTAGTCTCTAGTCTGTAAAAGGAATTTCCCAGAAAGCCCTCCTGTAAAGTGAGCTTTCCTGATAAGCAGGAGCAGATTTAACACGAAGCCAGCAATGCTCCAGCTACCAAGCCTTTTATTGCCTACAGAGACTCCTTAAAGCCGTTGGACCTAACAGTGTACTTATGTGACCAACCTGCTCTTGTTCATTTGCTCTTTCTTTTATTCAAAAGTCTGGCCGGGCATGGTGTCGCACGCCTTTAATCCCAGCACTCGGGAGGCAGAGGCTGGCGGATTTCTGAGTTCAAGGCCAGCCTGGTCTACAGAGTGAGTTCCAGAACAGCCAGGGCTACACAGAGAAACCCTGTCTCGAAAAACCAAAAATAAATAAATAAATAAATAATAAATAACTGGATAGACGCCACTTTGCAGTCTACATGAAATACTCTATGTAGTCATCAATACATAATGACATGAAGACGAGACAAATGTATCAGACTCTTGGTGGAATTTACACCACCACCTACAGTCTTACCAAAACTAAAATAAAAAAGTCATCTAAGTGAATAAAAACCAAACCTGATTCTCATCAAGCATCTTTCTCAGTGACAGAAACGGCAGGAGAGGAAGAAAAGATGGTAGAGTGTGGTGAGAATTCATCAGCAAACCCCAGTCTGAGAGCCACCCACAGGAAGAGCAACTCAGTTTCCTTAGCAAGTCAATTGCGGAGGAGTTTAGAAAGGGGAGGGGCTGAGGAGAACTGGTGATTTGCAGGCAACTTAAAAGAAATAATCAATGTAATGATGGGTTCTGATTCTAGACAAGCACTTGAAAGTATTTTAGGGCTGAAGGAAAGCCCACAGCAATTACTGAATGGATATTTGATAAAAATTAAGACGTTCATTTTTTTTTTCACATAAGTTAATGCTATTGTTGGGATTCTCTTTCTTCGTATTTTAGGCATACATACTAAAATATTTATAGAAGAAATATGTTGTCTGGGATTTGTTCCAAAATAATTCAGTAAGGGAGAGTATGGCCAGGACTGCAGATGGAAAAAATCATCCTTGTGTTATATGAGTTTAGAAACAAAGCAATGGGTTGATTGGGAGTCTAGTATATCAGACTTTTGCATATACTTGAAAATCTCCATATGAAAAATTAAGACCTAAAAATTATCTATGGTTCTACTTTAATTATATATTTTTACCACCCAAGATTAGTTCATTTTCTTCCATTTTTGAAAAACAAATACTTTTACTATTAAGTCACACATTTAAATTTTTCTTCCACACTGCAACAACTTTCTTCCTCTCCCTTCACTGGGTATGATTTATCTTCCTTCCAGTTGCAATGTCACCTCCTTTCTCTACCAGCCAGGGTGGGAGACAGCTTCCCAAACAGACCCTCAGCTCCTGCTTTTGGAAAGTGCAGCATCAGGAAGGTAGTGACCAAGGCCAGTGACAAGCCAAGGTAAGTGTGGAGCAGAGCTTTGGGGATTTCATTCAGTATTTTGTTCCCTTTTGTCTTCGTTAGGGTTTACTGCTATGAACAGACACCATAATCAAGGCAACTCTTATAAGGACAACATTTAATTTAGGCCTGGTTTACAGGTTCAGAAGTTCAGTCCATTATCATCAGGGTAGGAATATGTCTGCATCTAGGCAGGCATGGTTCAGCTGGAGTTGTGAGTTCTACATCTTCATTGGATGACGATGAACAGAATACTGACTTTCAGACAGCTAGGATGAGGGTATTAAAGCCCACACCCAGCCGGGCAGTGTTGGCGCACGCCTTTAATCCCAGCACTCGGGAGGCAGAGGCAGGTGGATTTCTGAGTTCGAGGCCAGCCTGGTCTACAGAGTGAGTTCCAGGACAGCCAAAGCTATACAGAGAATCCCTGTCTCAAACAAACAAACAAACAAAAAAGCCCACACCCACAGTGGCACACCTACTCCAATGAGGCCACCCCTCTTAATAGTGCCACTCCCTGGGCCAAGCCTATACCAACCATCATACCTTTCTATAGTGGTTTCACTAAGAATGTCCTCAAAGGCTCATATATTTGAATTTTTGGTCATCAGGGAGTGGCACTACTTGAGAGGGATTAGGAGGTGTGGCCTTGTTGAAGGAAGTGCATCACTGGGAATGAGTTTTGGAATTTCAAAAGCTCAAGGCTGGCCCAGTGTCTCTGCTTCCCTTCCTGCTGCCTGAGGATCTGGATGTAGGACATTTAACTATTGCTCCAGCAACATGTCTGCCTATGTGCCATCATGCTCCTCATCATAATGATAATGGACTAAACCTCTGAAACTGTAAGCGGGCTTATTTTAGTTAGGGTTTCCCATTGCTGTGAAAAGATACCATGACCAAAACAACTCTTTTAAAGGACAACCTTTAACTGGGACTGGCTTACAGTTTCCGAGGTTCAGTCCATTATTATCATGGTGGAAAGCACAGCAGCATCCATGCAGAAATGGTGCTGGAGAAGGAGCAGAGAATTCTACATCAGGAGAGACTCTTTCTGAGGCAGCTAGGAGGAGAGTCTCTTCTGCACTGAGCAGAGTTTGGGCACTAGGAGCCCACAAAGCCCACCTACATAGTGACACATTTCCTAAAGAAAGACCATACATATCCCAACAAGGCCACATGTCCTAATAGTGCCATTTCTCATGGGCCAAGCATATTCAAACCACCACACAACTCCAATTAAACATTTCCTTTATTAATACTTGCCATGGTCATGGTGTCTCTTCACAACAATAGAACACTGATCAAGATACTTTCTCACACAAGTTCTTTGCTTTTTTTTCTTCTCCAACCATAAATTCTATGGTAAAAGAATTCCATAATAAGTGCCATCATTGTCATGAGGGGAACTAATGCAGAAATCTTGAGTGTAATTTTCACTGTAGATGCTTCATTTTATGTTACACAGGGGTTTGAGACTTGCTTCTTTTATTTATTTATTTATTTATTTATTTATTTATTTATTTATTTATTTATTTTAACAGCACTCTCTGATGGTAAAGAGCATCTCTTTACTGGAGTATTTCAAATGATAGGTTTCAAATGAAGCACATTTGAAAAGAAGGCAAGTCAGAAAGTCAGACATATGCTACCAACATGGATAAACTGTGCAGGAAGGCAGGCATATAAACAACTACCCAATTTAGGTGAGCTTTCTAGTCAGTTTCACAGAGACAAAATAGTATAGTGTTACCAGGGTGGAGATGAAAAAATATGGAGGCTCTTTAATAAGCACAGAATTTTGGTTCAGAATAATAAAAGAAAAGGTTTGGAGGGTGTTTGGGTTGTAACTCAGTTGGCAAATGTGGCACTGGCATGTGTATAGCCCAGAGTCAAAGATCACACAAAGTACTGATGAAGGTGTCTACATGTTATGCTATGCTGCCTCATTTTTGTTGTGCTGTGCTGCCAACTCTGATCAGATGTGGACTCTCCCAACCCTCTGCAAAGGCGCCCCTAAGCCTTGCAGCACACTGCAGGCAATAATGAGCATGGTGGAGACGTGCTTGCTTGAGGTTCCACCAAATCAAATGCCCCCTGACTCTAGTCTGACTCTAGAACTCAGACAGGATTCCGTTCTACCCGTGAAGCTCTCACTGACAGGAATGTGTGCACACTAGAACTCTAAGAGTAAACAAAGCCTCTGGGGTGGGTAAACAGCTGAGATTGGAACCCGGGGTAGCATTGATATTATCATGCATTGCTTTAGAGCTAAGCCTCCCCATAGCTAAGACAAAATGAGAAATATGCCTCCTGTTGTGTTTCACTTTTAAAAAGAATCTTTACTGCCCTTCCCACCCCTAGAACCAGGCATGCATCCTATTCAGTCGTTCATCAGCAAAAGCCAGCCACTTCTCAGCCCTTCCAAAGACACACTTGAGAGTCTAATATTCTCATGTTATAGATGGGTAATGAATCCTCTCCCTCTCCCTCTCTTCCCTTTCTTCCCTGTTCTGTCTGTCTGCCTTCCTTCCTTCCTTCCTTCCTTCCTTCCTTCCTTCCTTCCTGTCTGTCTGTCTGTCTGTCTTTCTTTCTTTCTTTCTTTCTTTTCTTTCTTCCTTTCTCTCTTGGAAAAAAGACATTTGTTTCTGACACCAAACTCTAAAGCTAAATTGTGGGTGTGGTTTCTTATAGAAGGTAAACAATGTCTTCATGAACATAGACATGTCACAGTCCACATGGTCACTTCTGGTATCAGACCCCAGCATAGGCAAGGCATAGAACATTCAGTCTGTGGGAACTGGTGGGTTATAAGTAGCACTGATCTCTTGCATAGCCATGAACTACTGTGCTCTGTCTAACTGCACACAAGCAGCAGCAATATTATATGTATGACCTCCCATATTGCTCTGTTCTGTACTCTAATATGGCCAGGAAATGTCAGGCTGAAAGATTTCAGAAGAAATTTTAAAGTAGAAGTTTTTAAAGCCCTATCCATTGTATCAGTATATGTTCCTGAACATTGTGAAAAATACCAAAATACTTCAGTAGCAGAACATGCCAACATGTCTTCACACAATAAGGTGACAATCAAGAAGGACAGGGTCCCTTGGTTTCAAGTTTGGAGATCAAAGCTGTTCACAGAGATTGAGGAGGAGACAAACTGGATGAAGACATCAGCTGTCACTCACCAGCTCCATCACAGGAATGGTCTCTGTTGTTTGGTAGTCGAGGGCCTGTTTCCTTCAATGGACCAGTGACTTTCTGTGACAGAGTAACTTAATGCAGAGCTCCACACATTGCTCAGGAGACATCTTTATCTGAGGCACATCTGTTAACATGTCTAGGACAGCGAATATGAGGACTGTGTGTAGGTAAACAAACTGTCTTATGTCCACATTAAGGGGAACAGGATCCTTATGCTGTGATTTTACTTTGCTTTCTCTGTGATGTGTTGGTTTTCCTTTAAACAGGGCCCTCCACTTCGGAGGGGTTCTTTGTACAAGAAAGTATGTTTATATTTTGAAGTCTTAAATTTTTCATGAAGAACGCATTCTGAAAGCATATTTTGCTGTGATAAAGACATTTCTGAGATTAGAAAATTCTATGAAGTACTGAGGTTTAAAAATTCTTCTGTGGGGTTGCTGGAATGTCTTTGAGGCTGAAAGCCCCTGCTCAGCTTGGAGTTGATCCCCAGTGTCCAAGACAGAGGGAGAAGACTGACTCTAAAGACTGTTTTCCGGCTTTCACATAAGCGCACACACACACAAAATAATAATATTAATAATTTTTTTGCCATCAAGTTGCCATGACATACACAAACCCACTTACTTATACAGAACTGTTTGTAAGGCCACTGGGCAACTACAAAGCCAACATCCTAAGAAAGGGATATAGCAGTCCCAGATAGTCGATTAATGGATAGAGCTTGCAGGTCCTTCCAGGAATATTATCTGTTCCCCATTTTATTGCAGGCATCTTAATTCAGCATCCAAAGAGCAAGGGCATTGGATTGTAAATTTCTCCAAAGATGAGAATCCCCCGGATGGATATAAGGACACATGCTGAGGTCACTGAGCCCTCTTTGGGGCGTTCTGATTAAATGACCCAAGCTGGGACCCAAAAACCAGGCTTGTGCTGTTGTGTATATGCTGCTTGTGCATTTTTTGTTTGTTTGGTTTTTGTTTTTCTGAGACAGGGTTTCTCTGTGTAGCCCTGGCTGTCCTGGAACTCACTCTGTAGACCAGGCTGGCCTCGAACTCAGAGATCCACCTGCCTCTGCCTCCCAAGTGCTAGGAATAAAGGCATGCCCCACCACTGCCTGGCCAGAGAAAAAATTTAATTGGGGCTGGTTTACAGTTTCAGAGGTTCAAGTCATTATCACCATGGCGGGAAGCATGGCAGCATGTAGGCAGACATAGTTCTGGAGGAGCTGAGAGTTCTACATCTTGTTCCAATGGCAGCCAGGAAGAGACTGTCTTCCATGGGCAGCCAGGAGGAGGAGTTTGAACATAGGACCTCAAAGCCCACCCACACAGTGACACACTTCCTCTAATTATAAGGCCACACCTCCTAACAGTGCTACTTTCATGGGCAAGCATATTTAAACCACCATAGTTGGTCTGTGACTAAGATCTTCTTATGGGGCAACAACTCAATAAGACCCATGAAAAGCAACAGCAGATTTGTTTTGTACTGATTAGAACTGTGAACGACCTTCCTCTTTAAGTCTTCTGATGGGTCCTGAAGAAGTATCCTACACTGTGCCCTGCTGCGCATATTTCTCCCTAGACCTGAGACTTACTGCTTTAAACATCAAGAAGTGGTTTCAGAAACTCACAAATCCACCTGATATGGAAAGGGGGGGGGGGGCAGGAAGGAAGAAGAGAGAGAAAGATTAACTGTTCCTTTTTTGGAAAGCTTCACTCATACTCAACATATGTTTAAAGGTATATTAGAAAGACTTTTGCCGGGCTGGTGAGATGGCTCAGTGGGTAAGAGCACCTGACTGCTCTTCCTTCCTGCCTTCCTTTCTTGGAAAAAAGAATTCAGGTTAGCTTGGAGGTGGCAAGGTCAGAGGTGACCTTGGTCCTTCACTGATTTGTGTTGTTTCAAACCGAGGGCAAATGGCTGAGGTGTCTATTTAACTTATCAAAGCAGATCTGGCCTTGAGGTTTTCCAGCATTCCTCAGTCCCTACCTGCAGTTAGGTTATTTGTTTGTTGGTGAAATGAGCCAATTCAAACAAGGTTAGACTATAGTAAAGGTGGTAGAGTTCACTGGCCCCAAGGAAGGAAGCCAGGGAAGTCACCATGGGTAGGTCAGGTGGGGGTGGGGGTTAGAGAAAGGGCACGGGCACTAGTGTACAAAGAGAAGGGGAGGGGGGAGGGGGAGGGGCAGGGGAGGGGGAGGGGGGAGGAGGAGGAGGAGGAGGAGGAGGAGGAGGAGGAGGAGGAGGAGGAGGAGGAGGAGGAGGAGGAGGAGGAGAGAGCAAAATAAAACGTCTGGATTATATAGGGAGGAGCCTCTACAGGAAGGGCCGCTCAGCCCCTGGGCTGGAAAATGGGTTTGCCAGGTATGGACTGAGGGATGCTGAAAGGATCTGGTGGCCAAGCCTGCTTTGACATGTAAAATGTGCACCTCAGTCCCTTGTCCCAGGGTCTCAAACCAACAACCACCCTCTACCCTAAACTCTCCAGCCCAGGGACTGGGCTGCGTTTCCCCTAGAGACTCATACAAAGCAGACATTTTGGTTGCCTACCCCTTTGTGTACCCTTTGCCTCCTGGATGCTGCACCTGGTTCCCCTGTCTTCCCTCTCCCTTCCTTTCCCCCAGCTCCCACATGGCCCACCTCCGTCTGGTCATATCCACTCTGGACTCTCCCAGATGTCCCTGCCTCCCTTTTATCTACTCTCCTCTTTATCTATAATAGACTTTCTCCTCCACCATACCTAGGAGCAGTCATGTCCTTTCCTTTCCTTTTACATTTTTTTTCGTTCAATATTTTGAACTTTTTAAAATTAGTGGACCAAATAAACACTAGAGAGCCATTTCCCCTACAACTATCATATGACTAGACTGTTGTCTGACAGGATGAGGGGGCCATGGAGGACCACACTGTCAAACTTGAAACTCAAAAAAAAAAAAAAAAAAAAAAAAAAAAGCTCAGGGGCTGGTGAGATGGCTCAGCAGGTAAGAGCACCCGACTGTTCTTCCGAAGGTCCAGAGTTCAAATCCCAGCAACCACATGGTGGCTCACAACCATCCGTAATGAGATCTGACTCCCCCTTCTGGAGTGTCTGAAGACAGCTACAGTGTACTTACATATAATAATAAATAAATAAAAAAAAAAAAAAAAAAAAAAAGCTCTCCTCCTCTTCATTTACAACCCAGGCTGTCTTCGCATTTCAGTCTGAACCCAGAAGGAAGGTTCTGGGCTCTGGGCCAGCAGCATCTTTCTCTTTTCAGGACTGGCTTTTCTTCCTATTTCTTTATAGACTGCAGAAGAGCAGAAAAATCTGCAACACATTATGCACCTTTGACGGAAATAAAATACAAGTGGACTAGGTCAATTTCCCACGGATACCAGAGCCAGACCCTCATTTTATTTTCAGAAACATGGGGGGTGTTTGGCTACATACCCAACCCACGATTGAGAGACCAGGGTATACTGCGCACGCGCTGTACCTCTCCTGTGCTTCCTCGCCCTGTTTCTAATGCCCTGCCCCACAGTGGAATTCCAGGGCCACAGCCTAGGTCTCGTTGGAGCTTTTCAAAGGTCCCTTCTTCGCAAAGCCCTGAAATTCCTGACATGTACTAAATGGGGTTTGGGGTGGGGAGATCCATCATGGTAAGTAACTTAGAGAAGAAAAAAAAAAAAAAGACTTGCAATGAAACAAGCGTTTTCTGACCAGGAAGAATAACAGAGACAAACAGAGCCCCAGATGGTTTTATTTGCTGAGCTGTGTGTCTGTTCCGCACAGTTTCCTGAGCTCCACGCTCTTTTTGTTAATTTGCATTTGAACCAAACCGGATTTTTATACAAGAGCCAAGACCCAGGGTGAGGAAGTTGCAGTAATAAAAATAAGTTAGGTGTTATGTAATGTGTGTAAACCATATATATATATATGTATGTGTGTGTGTGTGTGTGTGTGTGTGTGTGTGTGTGTGTGTGTATGTGTATGTGTATGTGTATGTGTATGTGTATGTGTATGTGTATGTGTATGTGTATGTGTATGTGTATGTGTATGTGTATGTGTATGTGTATGTAGTGTCTCACTATTTAGCCCTGGCTGGCTGGCCTGGAACTCACCATGTTGTCCAGGTTGGACTTAAACACAGTGATCCCCAGCTGCCTCTGCCTCCTAAGAGCTGGGATTGAAGTTTTGCATGTGCACCTGGCCACCTGTGACTCTTCTTGATAGGAACTTTTATTAAAGCCCTAGGAAGCAGCGACTAATTTTCTTCCTTTTTCAGCAGAGAGAGCCCCAGAATCTTAAGAAGTAACAACCCTCACCCACCGACAGATTGGTGACTCTCACACTTGTGCCTGTAATCCTGTGACAAACCTTATTTACTTGGTTACCTGCTTAATTTAATTAAGGATTTACTTTAAAGTTATAAGAAATGTTTTGTCGTGGCTGCCGGGTATGTCATGAAAGGGAGCAGGCTGCTGCATGAAGTTCTGCACGCTAAGCACTATATAACTACTGGGGAGGCAGCTGTAGTTTATAGAACAGACGGTCGGACACTGGCTCCATGGCCAGCTACCTTGGATGAGCACAGGCTTGAATGTTTCTATGAGCTCCTATCTATTTGACTCTGGGTTGGTGGTTTGGGGGTGACTGAAAGACCCCCGTTACAGGGAGACCCTCGCTCAAGTCCCGGGATGAGCCGAAGCCCCAATAACTCAAGAGAAACCATACTTGATGCAATATTGCGTGAGGTTTATTCGGGAATCAGCATGCTGAGGCCAAGCTTGTAACCCGACCAGGGGCAGAGGAGATTGACTCCCAGCAGCTGCAGTTGAGGTTTTTAAAGAATAAACCGAAAAGTGAGGGGAGGATAAGACCACAAAGAATGGGGAAGTTGAGTAAACATTGTAAAAATGGGGATGATGAATTACAGCTCATCTTTCACAGAAAGGTTACAGGCTGCCTTTGGTAAACATTCTTGTTCCCTTACACCATGGATCAGGTGCCTGGGTAGGGTCACCCAATGGTCATCATTCTCTCAGGCTGAAGGCGAAAGAACAAAGAACTCCATGCTGGGCTTTGTTTCTAGGGGTCTAAGAAACACATTGAGTTGGGGGTCTTACATGACCAAGAAACCAAAAGGGTGCAATCCTGTTGCAGTAACTGCTATGTCAGTGGCTATTAGAGTGGGTATGGCGACACATTTGTGAATCTTTGTCAAGAAGGCCACTTTTCTCAGTGTTCCTCTAAATGCAGATGTGCCCAAGAGCAAGGTCTCTGAGCACCTTCTCTACCTCCATTCATCACAAGGGGGGTGTGTGGCAAAGACTCAAGGAGCAAACACCATCCAGTTCTACCATTAGCTCCATTCTCTCCTCTGGCTCCAGACTCCACACCCATGGAGCATGAAGCTTACAGGACTGAAGGCACCAAGATGGAACGCTGGCTTTCTTCCTCTCATCTGCTCTCCTTCTGTGTCCTTTCTTCCCATGACTGGAAGCTTCCGAATTTCCTCCACAAAGTTCTCATCTTTTCTCTTTCATCTTGTAAAAGACACTACCACTCACCCAACTAGCACAACTCCAAAGCCTACAAGTCATGCCTAACCCCTTCTCTTGGGGGGTAGGGCGGCCACTCGTCACTCTGGTATCAATTGTGGCATTGAGCACTTGTCCTTGCATCAATTGTGGCATTGAGCACTTGTCCTTGCTGTGATCTCCTTCCCCATTGCCATCTGCTGATTTGTGTGTGTGTGTGTGTATCACAAGTTTGGTGTCTTTAAGGTTTTTGTTCGTTTGTTTGTTTGAGAATTTCATACGTGCATACAGTGAAACATGATCATATCTACTCCCCATTTCCCCCCTCCAACTCCCCCATATTCCAATGAAACACCCCTCCCCCTCCCTACTTCCTCCCTCCCTCTCTTCCTCTCTTGCACCCCCCATCCTTCCCTCTTTCCATCCCGTCCTTTCTTATCTTCTAAATCCATATAGTGCTGCCCATATGCACATCAGCATGGGACTGCTGCACAGAAAACTTACCTGTGAACATTGCTCAAAAGAAGAATGACTCTCGTAAATGAAGAAAATATGTAAGAAGAAGAAGAAGAAGAAGAAGAAGAAGAAGAAGAAGAAGAAGAAGAAGGAAGAAAGAAGAAGAAGGAGGAGGAGGAGGAGGAGGAGGAGGAGGAGGAGGAGGAGGAGGACTCTCTCTCCCTCACCAACTACCATTGTCAAAAACTCCAGTAAAGGGTTGAAGCCTAGAGATCAGCTCACCTCCTGCATCTCTGCCGGGGGTCTTGGCTTGATCTTGTGGTCTTATGCTGTGAGTTCATGGTTTTAACAGCCATGTCATGCTCAGAAGACAGCATCCCATAGCACATCTGCATTTTCTGGCTCTTAGATTCTTTCCATGATATTTCATGAGCCTTGATGGTGGTGGTGCTAATGCATATATCCCAATTTGGACTGAGCGTCCAGTCCCTTAGTGCAGTGATGTGTCTCTGCATTGGCTGCTGTCTACTGTACAAAGCTTCTCTGACTAAGGTTGAGAGGATCCCAGGCCTGTTGGTATAAGCTACAGGTACCAGGAATTGCTGGTCAAATCATGAGTTATCTTTTTTATTTACCCGGTGTTTATTACGTCCCAAACTTCTTAGGTAAGAACTGACCCGCTAGGTGATGGTTGGGAGATGACTAAGTTATGCAAGTGGGTCCATCAGGAATGGGACTCCCAAAAAAGAAGCCCCAGAGAGCTGATTACCCCTTACACTTGAATATATAGTGAGGAGAGGGCCATCCATGAACCAGACACCAAATCTGCCAGCACCCTCATCTCAGACTTTCTAGCCTCCAGAGCCACGGGCAATAGCTGTCTGTTGTTGGCGAACATCCAGGCTATAGCAATTTGATAACCAAAAGGGCGAGAACAGTGAGCAGCGGTTTCTTTTTCAGAATGTGGGTTCTAGTCTTTCTTTTAAAACAATGTCTTCATGGGTTGGTCCTGACACCAAGCTCTTACTGCTTACAAGCCATTCTGCACACTTAACCCTAGCCCTGACTTGAGCCCAAGCATCCTGAAATAGTCTGTGTCTTTTCACACCATCTACTTCAAAGCCATCTATCCTCTAATTTTACTATAAGCGTCCTACTAATCCTGCCCTTGATAGGGCAGTTACCTTCTAATTACTTAATCTTTTTTTTTTAAAGATTTATTTATTTATTATATGTAAGTACACTGTAGCTGTCTTCAGACACTCCAGAAGAGGGAGTCAGATCTTGTTACAGATGGTTGTGAGCCACCATGTGGTTGCTGGGACTTGAACTTCAGACCTTCAGAAGAGCAGTTGGGTGCTCTTACCCACTGAGCCATCTCACCAGCCCTAATTACTTAATCTTAATTACTTAAGTTCTCCTAGCTAACGCTGTGGTGCCTCTCTCTGCTCACTGGAAACGGCTAGTCTTCCCTCCTCCTCCTACTGTGGGTCCCACAGCCCCTGTGTGGGTCACATGCTCAGGCTGAAAGGAGACCATACTCGTCTGATAATTCCCTATCCTCCTCCTCCTTTTCTCTTCACTTATCACCAATGCCTTTTAAACTTCATTATTCTTTTAAAAGATACCTTTAAAATTTGTCAACGCTGTGGGATGTCCTGTGCTAGGAAAGAAAAAAAGCCATATACATGAAGGTGCAATGAGCAATGTCAGGAGGTCTCCTTGCTCTGTTCTCATCAGGCATGCTGGCCACTCTTACAGTAAACAGCAAGCCCTCTTCCAAATCCCAACAGTGTATGCCCAATTTAACTAAAAAATGTATCTGTCTATCTCAAAGCATCATTGGTATGCTCAGGGTGTCAAAAAATGACCCAAATAGTTTCACAGTCTCTGTTTGTTCTTTTCCACGACAACCCACCTCAGTTAACACTGTCATTCACCCCAGTCATCAAGGGGGCGGGGTGGTGTCGAGACAAGCTCTGCTCAGCCCTCCCTCTGCTGCTTCTTTGCCTCCTGCATCCCAATCTCATACCGGACTTGCTGGAGGAGCCATGTTTGGTGTGCCTGTTTCTTCCAGACCATCCTTTACACTGCAACAAAATACATCTTCATCATCTGTGTGTCAACACCGTTCCTCATGGCAGTACTTCACCAAGAGTGTTTCAGTGAATTGAGCGTATTTGCATGGTTAATGCACTTGGGGGAAAAGTAAAAGTTATGTTTAATTACACTTTAGGATCTCCCATATGCTAAAATATACTCTGAAGCTTCAAATGAGATATATGAGATAAAGTCATGATCAAAATATTTGGCAAAACTCTTTCTAATGTACCTTTAAACATATGTTGAGCATGAGTGGTCTGTGAGCGGAGGGCTAACTCCCTTGTCCTTCCTTCTTCCAACTGCAGTAGCTGCTGTGTGTAGTACGCAGGAAAGAAGACATGAGGGTAGAATCCTGCACAGTTTAAATCCAGCACAGAACTTTGGTCCGATTACTAAATTCGCAGGAGTTGTATGGATAGTTTCTTGCCCCTCAGGAATATAACCTCTAGGCTGAGTATCCCAGGCTCTATTGTCCTCCAGTTCCAGTTGGGTTTGACCAATGGGAAGCAGAGATAGAAGATGAGAGGGGACATTGTTCGATTTAAGCCATCTCTCCATGCTGCAACCATGCTAAGTATTGCTCTAAGTTACTTCATATTATATAAAACAGTAGATTTTCCAGGCTGTGAGACTTCATTTTACAAACACCAATTGACTCCATTTTGAGTGCAAACACGGAATATGGATGACTGCATCTTGATGGACATGTGAACAGTATCCTCTCTCCAGCATCACACACATGAGGTACCAGTTGAAACCTTCCTAAAAGTGAAAATGGTACCATACTGTGTGATGGCTATTCTTGGTTGTCAACTTAACTCTCTTAGGAAAAAGAAACTTCAGGTGAGAAACTCCCTCCATCAGATTGGTCTATGAATCTGTCCATGGGGCATCTTTTAAATTGCTTATTGATAGAAGAGGGCCTAGCCCATGGAGGGTGGTGCCATCCCTGAGCAGGTGGTCCTGAGTTGTATAAGACAGCTAGCTGAGCAGAAACAGGAAGCTTTGGCTTCTATCTTTAGTTTGCTGCTTGAATTCCCTCCCAGACTCTCCTCAGTGATAGCCTGTGATGCGGAAATGTAAGCCAGGTAAACTCAGTCCTCTCCCAAGCTGTTTTTGGTTGATGTTTTAGTAGAGCAACAGGTCTAGGACATCCCATAAATGTATCAAACTAGGGCTGGAGAGGTGGCTTAGTGGTTAAGTGCTTACTGCTCTCACAGAGGATCATGGCTCAAGGCCCAGCACCCACATCAGGCTACCCACAACCACCTGTAACTCCAGTTCCAGAAGATCCATTGCCTCTGACCTCTGTTGGCATCTGTATGATTTGGTCCTCATGAACATAGCACCACATACACACATGTAAATAAATGTTTTTAAAACTATCAAGGTGAATTCAGATTATATGAACATGTGGGCATATATAAATCATATCAGGAAGTCCAGACTTGAGAATTTATCAAGCTCACTAGGCTGAGAAAAGGGTGAAACTACCTCACTTGGCCCCTACATAGAGGATCCCTAGTCACTGACCTGTCACTTGATCGTCTGGTATATATGTATCAAGGAATCTACAGGTAGAGAATTTCTGACTGCCCCATAGGTGTCAACTCAGTTTGTTCCCTGGTGGTAACACAGCCTATATGAATCAGAGTTTGTCCGTCAGCTCATTTGTCCATCTAGACCCTGGTTCTGCACATTGCCTCTGTGTGCCCATCTCCACCTTGCCTGGGCAGCTCCACTGAGACTCAGTGATCAGATCTACTGGTTTGTTAATGGCTAACTACCTTCATGACCTCTCTGCTTCTGTATCTACCCTTGCCTAGTAAGTCTTGTTTGGAAATCTTTCAAACTCTGTTGTGAACCCTGGCCATTTTCAGTGAGTGTATGTCTGTTATTCTATATATATATGGCATATACATACATGTATACATATATATTTAATATATTACTTAACATAAATATAAAATATTTACATATTATAATGTTACTTGTATATTTTATTTTATATTTTATATTGTTTTTATATGTTATTTTATTTTATTTTTTATTTTTTTGGTTTTTCAAGACAGGGTTTCTCTGTATAGCCCTGGCTGTCCTGGAGCTCACTTTGTAGACCAGGCTGGCCTCGAACTCAGAAATCCGCCTGCCTCTGCCTTCCGAGTGCTGGGATTAAAGGCGTGCGCCACCACGCCCGGCTATATTATTTTATTTATAGATAAATTTATTTTATATATCATTATATTATTTATATATGTGTTCCATAATTCATATATTTCATATTTATATATACAATATATTTAATATATTATTAAATGCTATATAATATAATTATAATACATTAGATATCCTATACTTTATATTATTATTATATATTACAGAATAGATGTATTACAGATTATATACAACTCTTCCTGTATATACATGCCTATATATACACATATTACATTGTGTGATAAGAGAGTTAATGTTAGTAGTTAAGATTGGAGTAGAAGAATCTGTGTTTGCTTTGGACTGCTATCAAGGAAAATAAGGACTACTTGGCAAATCATAGCCAACAAAATCTGTGTAGTTTGTGAATTTGTTGTTATTTAATAAATTCTGACATTGTGGGAAGACACAAATGTCTGTCTTTGTTTCTGACAGTACACTCCTCTTCCTGACTTCAGCTCTTGTCAGGTTTGGGTGGCTCTCACCTCTTGTCCCTTCTAGTACCAGAGTTGCTAATGGCTTCCATCTGTCTCTAATCCCAGAGAAGACTCATCAACTCTTGCTGGTGTTCCTAACTCTGCTCACACATCCATCAGCAGTCACTCACTCACTTGAGTTCTCTGTAGACACCATTTGTTTCCTGCTGGATCTCTGATGGATACAGGATTTCAGTCTCCTTACAAAATGGGGATCATAACACCCTGGTTGGTTGAGAACATTCAGTGAGAAGCCATGAGGCTCAAAGCACTGGGCACAGCTACCAAAATGACAGATGGCCTCACTATCTGAGGCAGTCCTCAGACAATGGCTGAACATATCTTCAAATATGCACATACTGGGCAGTCTTTCTGCTCTCTTGCCCGGACTCAGGTTGACAGGGAAATCACGCCGCGCCTGGAGTGATGAAGAGAAAAGGCTGTCATAGGGATGGAGACCCTAGTTTAGGGCTGACCGGTAGGTCCCATACTAGGGCCCCCGAACAGAGAGTCCTAACAGGGACTGGAACAGATGAGGACAAGGAGTTCGTGGGTTTGGAATTCCACTGGAAGAAAGCTGCCTCTGTGTGGTGCCCAGCTGCTTCATCCCCCACACTGACCCCTTGTTTCCCAAGGAGGAAATCCTTTCAGTTCCAGACACTCCTCAGTTCCCATTATTAAATCCCAGTGGCCTAGGGCGGAAGGGTGGTTTGGAAAGAGAGGTCATTTGAATTAGATTTTCAGTTCTTGCATAACTAAGGAAACTTGTGAGGGGTGGTGTCCTAGTTCAATTTCTGTTGCTGTGATAAAATATTCTGACAAAAGGCAATAGGGGGAGAAAAGATTCTCTTATTTTACAATTCCAGGTTGTAGTTAATCATTGTGGTAAGTCCCTATAAGAAATTCAAACAGCTAGAAACAGCACATCAACTGTCAAGAACAGAGAGGGGTAAATGCATGCATGTGCACCTGCCTGCTGTGCTCAGCTGAATTTCCCCACTCTTACACAGTCCAGGACTCTGTGCCTAGGGAATGGTACTGCCAACAGTGGACCGGGTCTTCCCATATCAATTAATTTAATTAAGACAACCCCCACTGATACGTTCACAGTTCAATTTAATATAGACAATTCTTCCACCAAGTGATTCTAGGTTGTTTCAAGTTGAAAGGCTTTCACAGATAATAATAGACAAGATATATTATGAACTATTTATTATGATCATGTGAAGTTTACTCATACTGAGAGGTCTCCTAAATCAATATCTGACATGTTGAATAAGCTAAACTAAACTGGGGCTTTGTGGTGGTTTGAATGAGAATAGCACCCATGGGCTCACATATTTGAATGCTTGCCCCCACCATCAGGGAACAGAACTGCGTGGGAAGGATGCAGAGATGTGGCCTTGTTGGAGGAGGTGTGCTACTGTGGATGGACTTTGAAAAGCTCATGCCTTTCCCAGTTAATGTGCTCTCTCTTGCTCTCTCTCTCTCTCTCTCTCCTTCCTCCCTTTCTCTATCTTGTATTTTGTGGATCAAGATATAAGCTACCACATACTGTTCCAGTGCCATGGCTGCCTGCCTACTGCCATGCTTCTCACCATAGTTGCCATTACTCAAACCCTCTGAAATTATAAGCCCCAAACTCTTCTTTAAGTTGCCTTGGTCATGGTGTCTTATCATAGCAATAGAAAGGTACCTAAAACAGGCTTGTATAGTTCTTTCTTTCTATCATCTCTTAAATGCAAACAATAGGAGAAAGTCTCCCAGATTTTTTGAAAACCAACTTCTTCTGATTATAAGAGAAAGAAAGAAAGAAAGAAAGAAAGAAAGAAAGAAAGAAAGAAAGAAAGAAAGAAAGAAAAGGAAGGGAGGAAGAAAGAGAAAGAAAGAAAGAAAGAAAGAAAGAAAAAAGAAAGAGAGAGAAAGAAAGAAAGAAAGAAAGAAAGAAAGAAAGAAAGAAAGAAAAGGAAGGGAGGAAGAAAGAGAAAGAAAGAAAGAAAGAAAGAAAGAAAGAAAGAAAGAAAGAAAGAAAGAAAGGGGAGGAAGAAAGAGAGAGAGAGAGAGAAAGAAAGAAAGAAAGAAAGAAAGAAAGAAAGAAAGAAAGAAGAGAGAAAGGAAGGAAGGAAGAAAGAAAATAAAGGGAGAGAAGGGGCTGGAAAGATGGTTCAGCAGTTAAGAGCACTGACTGCTCTTCCAGAGGTCCTGAGTTCAATCCCCAGCAACCACATGGTGGCTCACAACCATCTGCAATGGGAATCCGATGCCCTCTTCTGTTATGTCTGAAGACAGCAACAGTGTAGTGACATACATGAAATAAATAAATAAATAACCCTTTTTTAAAAGGGGCAAAGACCGAGTCTCTACATAGCCCAAGCTGGCCTTGAACAAACAATCCTCCTGCCTTACCCTTCTGAGTAGCTCAGATTATAGGTGTGCGTCACTAAAGCCAGCTTTGATCATATTTAAACCAATAGGGCACAGTCTAATCTGGGGACAATATGATCAGATTTCACAGGAGGCCAATCTTCTCACATTAGAAGTTCTCTAGTCTGTAAATTATCTACCAGGACTAGGATTCATTCCTAAAGAGGTACCAGCTACAAGAACCCCAAGTTCACTTCCCAACATCCTGATATTTCATATGCAAACTTTTTTCTGCCATCAGGGACCCTCTGCATTGCTCTCCCATGAGCATGACCATGAGAAATGACTTGGGTATCAAAGCAAAGACACGGAAAAGGGTAGAGAGCTGGCAAGGGACGTGATCGTCTGCCTGGAATGTGAGCGAATACGGAAGGTTTCAGGGCCTCTATGCCTTAGCTTTACACTTTCTGGGGTGGGGCTGATGCCCTGGGAAAATCCCAAGGTGAAGAGATGCCAACTGTAAAAGACACAGGATGCCAGGCTTTTGGGCTGTCCATGTTGTCCTTGATAATCCAGAGTAAACCAAGTTTGAGTGTGTAGAGCCAGAAAGGAGACTGTAGACCAATCACCAAACTAAATGTCTTTGTCCCACAGACCATCCTATATGACTCTTCACAGCATGGTCAAGAGGCTACAACAAATCTTAGAATCTTAATTTAAGAACTGCAGAGTTGGAGAAATGGCAGGTCTAAGTAACTCTCTCCTGTGTCAAGTGAGAACCCAGGTAGCTTGTGGCTAGAAGCCATTGGAAAGCTAGGCTGTAAAGGAAACCCTTGGCTAAGGACTCTGGGTGTGTCTTCTAATTTAACTTGAGAGAAAGAAGGTCAGAATTCCTCCATTTGATTCCAGTGTTTTCAGCCTATGCCCGTCAGCATCTCTATGCTGGGTCCCAGGTGTAGTGGGCAGGATAATGGCCCCTCAACATGTTTAAGACTTTGAGTCCAGCGTGGTGGCGCACACATTTAATCCCAGCACTCAGGAGGCAGAGGCAGGTGGATTTCTGAGTTCGAGGCTAGCCTGGTCTACAGAGTGAGTTCCAGGACAGCCAGGGCTATACAGAGAAACCCTGTCTCAAAAAAACAAAAAAACAAAAAAACAAAACAAAACAAAACAAAACAAAACTAAGACTTTGACTGGGCATGGCAGTGCACACTTTTAATCCAAACACTCAAGAGGCAGAGACAAGGGGATCTCTGTAAATTTGAGACCAGCCTAATCTACAAAGTGAGATCCTGTCTCCCACCCTGCCTGGCCCCTAAAAAAATTCTAAGACTTTTAAATCAAGTTAACGAGTAAATGTTACCCACATGGTTTGAGCTTTTGAGACATGTAGTCCTACTGACCTCAAACTTACTGTGTAGCCAAAAATGACCTTGAATTCCTGATCCTCCTGCCTTAGCCTCCCAAGCGCTGGATCATTGGCGTGTATCACCATAACAGGCTGCAAGGGGCTTTATAAGGAAGCAGCAGAGTCAGAGAAGATTGTGTTAGTTACTTGTCTCTCTTTGTTGTGACAAAAACAGTTTCAGTAAGGGCTGGTTTATCTCGGCTCACAGTTTTAGGAGCTACAGTCCACCTAGCAGGAAAGGCGTGGTGGTGGGGTGTTGTAACTGGGCACGCTAAACCCAAAGTCAGGAAACCGAGTGGGTCCAGCTCACCCTTCCCTATTTTCCTTCTTACTCAGTCTGGAATCCCAGGTCATGAAGTGGTGCCATCCATCCAGATTTTCTTACCCAGTTACGTTTCTCTGCAAACACCCTCACAGATATAGGCAAAGGTGTGCCTCATTAAGACCCAGGTATTTCTTAACTAGTCACATCTACTATCAAAATCAATCATCACAGAGATGTGTCAATGGAAACAGAGTCAGAGTGATGTGACTGCTGGCTCTGAGCATGAATGGAAGCCAAGAGCCAAGAGATGTGGACAGCCTCTAGAATCTGAGAAAGCAAGGAAAACCCTCCAGGGAATCCCAGAAGGAAAGGAGTTCTAATGATACCTTGACTTTGACCCAGTGCAATATATATATAGTGTATATACTATATATACAGTGCAATATATATATATATATATATATATATATATATATATATATATATATTGTATATACTATACACTATACACTACATACTAAACATATAATATATAATATATATAATGTCAGCTGCTAAATTAGGTTGACTATGTATCTATCATTCAGTAGCATGTTTTTCTTTTAAAATATTTATTGATTCTTTGTGAGTTTCACATCATGTATCCTAGTCCCATCATCTCTCCATCCCCTCATATCTGCCTGCTCTTCACCCTTGCAACCTCCCTCACAAAATAAAAAACAACAAAAAACAAAGTATAGAAAACATATCATTATGGATGCTGTAGTTTGTCACAATGTGTCCCACTGTCCTTCTGTCCATACAAATGTTCATTGCAATGGGTCAATGGTCTGGTTTTCTCTGGCTTCTGTGACACCATCAATGTTGGATCCTCATCAGACCTCCTCCCAGTGGTTATCCTGTTGTTGCCCAGGGTTGTGGAGTTCCTGCAGCTTTAGATCAGCAGGACTGGCCCTTTTATGCATCCCAATAGTTTGCAGATGTTAGAGATTTTTGGGTGGGCCAATTAAGATCCATGGACCTGGGCCTGGGTGGTAGTGAAAGGAAATAAAACTTGAGACATGTGATTCATGTAATTTATGTCAAATAGCCCAAAGAGTTGTTTGTGAGCTTTGAAACCTGGGGCTGAGAACATAGCAGAACAGGCCAGGACATGCCCGGGCAGGCCCGTCATTACATGTCCTGACTGGCCTGGTACCTCCCTATCTCCCGCCCTTCTGACAGTCTGTTGATGTTTAAATGGACCAATCATGTGAAACTGTGCCAATTCCTCCCCCAGCCCCACCCCTTTTCTATAAAAACCCCTAGCTTCCAAGGCTCGTGGTCGAAACCACTGTCTCCTGTGTGAGATACCTTTCGAACCGGAGCTCCGCCATTATGGCTCCACCATGTGGTCAACACCTCTGTCTCCTGCGGGAGATATGTGTCGGCCCGGAGCTCCGTCATTAAACTACCTCATGCTTTTACATCAAGATGGTCATCTGTTCGTGATTCTTGGGTGCGCGCAGAACAGAAATTGAGTGGGGGGTTCCCCACTAGGTTCTTTCAGTAGATGAAGTTGTCAGTGTACCTGCTGTCCCTTATCCACACCAGCAGGGTAAGCGCTCCAGTACTGCTCCTAATGCTGCCAAAAGAGGAGGCAGGGTCAACTCTCCTGCTCTCATGCCCTTGGGTCCAGCTCATCCGCACCCAAACCTCCAGAGCCAGAACCATTGTGCTGCCCAGGCAAGGTGCAGGGCCTGCTCTCCAGAGTGCTGAAGTTGGTGATGGTCAGGGACAGTTCTTTCATATCATTGACCTCAGGGTGGACTCTCCCAACTGCCTCAGTTGGTAAGGGGCAGAGAGCAACCCTCCCAGGCCACCTCACACAAAGGAGTAGCTAGGCCAGCTCTCCCTTGCTCACATCTTTTGGGCTGGATCATCTGTACCACCCCTCAACAGGGCCTGATGTGCTTTTCTGTCCAGATGAGGTTCAGGGCCTGCTTTTCCAAGTATTGTAGATGGTGAGGGCCAGAGATAGCTCTCCTGTGCTCATGGCCCTATGGGCAGCTTTCACAACTGCTGGAGGTAGAGAGGGGCAAGGGGGAATGACTGCCGTACCTTCGCCACCCCATGGCAGATGACATGGTAGGGACAGTTTTTCCATGCTCATACCCTGGGGGGCCGGATCGCACCCCCCTCCCTAGACCAGATCAACTGTGCTGTTTGGGTGAGATGCAGGGCACAGGTTATCAAGAGGTTGAGCTAGCTCTCCAGAGTACCACAGCCAGTGAGACACAGGCTAGTTCTGTTTACCCCTTGGGAATTCATATGATCCTCAGGGGCTACCCCGACCAGGGATGTCCCCATTTTCACTAGTGGCAGTGTGAGCCACAGATACCAACCCCTGCGGACATGGCCTGCAGCAGCAGCTTGGGTTGGGACCTCCACCATGACCTCAGTGCTCACAGCAGCTCACAACAGGCTCCTTCTTTCTACCCTCAAGTCTCCAGTTCCATCTCTCTTCATAAAGCGCAAACTGTTCCACTTCTCTCTCTTCCCTCTGACCACCACATGCTCAGATTTGTGGTGGCTCCTACTGCTAGGTAACTGTCATTACTTAATTTCCAAACTCTTAGACTTAGTTGTAAACCTAGTAAAATGTTCCAACACTAAGGCTGGGTTGTAGTCCAGCATTAGAGTACTTGCATAGTGTGTGTGTATGTGTGTGTGTGTGTGTGTGTGTGTGTGTGTGTGTGTGTTCGCGAGCACGTGTGTGTGCATGTCTGACTTCATTCAGTCAGCGTCACTGAGGGTAAAAAAAATCAAATGTATGAATCAATGTAGAAATTTTACTCTTTCCTTGGTACCCTCCCCACCCCACCCCATCTGTTTCTCTTTGGCCTTGTTTTCTTCTAGGCTAACTGAGCAGTAACTCTGGTACTGGACTTAGCTTTACTTTTAGAATGCAGTAATAAATGTCTGAGAATTTTCCTAAAACAAATTGCTTTAAAGGGTGTGTCAGCTCAGATCTTCATTTTTCCCCCCTTGGGAGACTTCACAGGCTCAGTTCACACAGGGAATTGTCTGACACAGTGTATTTACCAGTTCCTGATGGATAGTTGGACATTTTTCACTGGTAGTTGGTTATGGCTAGAAGAATTTCAAATAAGCAGGAGGTAAATGCTCATTGGCACAGAAGTTGCTTTTTGTTTGTTTTGGTTTGGTTTTCTAGACAGGGTCTCTCTGTGTAGCCCTGGCTGTCCTGGAACTCACTCTGTAGACCAGGCTGGCCTCGAACTCAGAAATCTGCCTGCCTCTGCCTCCCAAGTGCTGGGATTACAGGCATGCGCCACCATTGCCAAGCTTTTTATTTTTATTATTTTTTGTTGTTTTTTTTGTCTTTTAAGATTTATTTCCACCTGTAGGAATGCTTTACCCAGATGTATTATGTGCAGCAAGTGCATGCCTGGGGTCAAAAGAAGCCATCAAAGTCCAACTTCAACTGGAATTGGAGTTAATGACTGTTATGAGCCACCATGTAGTTATAAGCTGGGAATAGAACTCAGGTCTTCTGCAACAGCAGCAAATGTTTTTGAACCACTGAGACATCTCTCCAGCCCCTGAGAAGATGCTTTTATTGCTGTCCTGGTGCCTTAGTCAGGGTTTCTATTCCTGCACAAACATCATGATCATGAAGCAAGTTGGGGAGGAAAGGGTTTATTCAGCTTACACTTCCATACTGCTGTTCATCACCAAAGGAAGTCAGGACTGGAACTCAAGCAGGCCAGGAAGCAGGAGCTGATGCAGAGGCCATGGAGGAATGTTCCTTACTGGCTTGCTTCCTCTGGCTTGCTCAGCTTACTTTTTTATAGAACCCAAGACTACCAGACCAGGGATGACACCACCCACAAGAGGCCCTTGATCACTAATGGAAAAAAAATGCCTTACAGCTGGATCTCATGGAGGCATTTCCTCACCTGAAGCTCCTTTCTCTTTGATAACTCCAGCCTCTGTCAAGATGCCACACAAAACCAGCCAGTACACCTGCTGATATCCATAGCCCTTACTTTACAAGCCTTACAGTAATCTCTGCTCACTCACCACAAAGGGGACGAGAAGGGTGGGTGCTTTTGCCCAGAAAGTTCCAGCAACTGTATCTTAAGATCAAATAAACAAATGGGGACTCTGGATTTAAAATGATGCCATACTTTTCCCATTCTTTCTGTTGCAGGATATTTGATTGCACAGTGAACCCCAAGATTGTGTTATTTACTGGAAAAAAACCTATTTCTGGTTATGGTGTAGCTCAGCCCTAGCAGTCACATTTAATCTAAAAGCTTACTGCTGATTGTAAACAGGATTAAATGAAGTCCACCGTAGGTCAATAGGCAGAGCAAGCAACCAGCTGATAGGGACTGGACATAGGAAAAAACCATAGAGAGTAAGAAGTTAGGAGATGCACAGGAAGCAGAAGAGAGGAACATTCATTTTGAGGAGTTTTTGAGACTTTGTGGAGAACTTCCTTCTGGAACATTGGTGAAGATATGTTCAAAGCCCAGAGACTTAAAAGCTTTGTGCCAGGGCACAGAGAGAAAAGAAATGTAAGGTTTACAGGACACCTGGGGTTTGAGCATATAGCCATTGCATATAGTGTTGGGTTTCCAATAAGGACAGTTTCTTCTAAGTATATTGTGTATATTGAATATATTCACCCCCTCCATTCCCCTCCTTAGTTTTTCCTTCCTCCTCTCCTCCACTAGTCTCTTTCACCATTTTCCTCTCTGCTCTACTGTAATATACATATCTATGTATATAATATTTATACATAAAAACATGTAGTATTCACTTTTCTGTTTGACTTATTTCACTATGGTCTCGCACTGCAGAAATATATATTCACATAGTTCGTATATACAATAATATAATTTACTTCTCCTTTTAGACTGAATAAGACTTGGTCATGATTATGGACCACATTTTCTTTATTGGTTCATCTATTGATGAACACCTAGGATGATCCATAACCCGGCTACTATGAACAGCACCTCAATAAACATGGTGATCACTGCTTGTATTGACTTACAGTCTTTGAGAGATAGAGACCAAAGGGATACAGCTGTCGCATGGTAGTAAGAGTAAGCGTGTCCACTTCCCCACATCCTCACCACATTCATTGTTTGTTTTTCTAATGGGAGTCATTCTGGCTGCGGGAGATGAAGTCTCAGTGTGGTTTTAATTTGTGTTTCCCAAATGTCTAAGGACACCAAACATTTTTTTCATATGTCTATTGGTCATCTGTACTTCATGTTTAAGAGGTGTTTGTTCACTTCATTAGCCCATTTATTGCTTGGGTTGTTCAGTTGGTTAGGGTTTGCTTGTTTGTTTTTGGTGTTTAGTTCTTTGAGTTTTTTTTTTTCCTTTCACAATTTCATACCTATGTATCTTGGTCATATTTCTCCCCTGCATTATTCTCTCTTATCCCTCTAGCCCTTCCTGCAAGTCCTTTCTTCCCAGGCTCCCCCCCTCCCCCAATACTTTTCTTCCCCTTCCTTCCCTCCCTGAATGACACAGAGACTTTTTTTTTTCTTTTTTTCAAGACAGGGTTTCTCTGTGTAGCCCTGGCTGTCCTGGAACTCACTCTGTAGACCAGGCTGGCCTCAAACTCAGAAATCCGCCTGCTTCTGCTTCCAAGTGCTGGGATTACAGGCGTGTGCCACCACTGCCTGGTGACACAGAAATATTTATTGAGCAAGAGCAACCGACCACCAGTGGCTACACCAGTATATAGCTCCTCCCAGAGGGGTGGGGCCTGATGAGGCCCTCCCCCTCCTGATGGAATGTTGATGGGCCCCATCTTTTACAGGTCCTGTGCAGCTAGCCACAACTACTGTGAGTTCATGGTTGCAAACATGGTGTCATGTGCAGAATATAATATTTCACAGTATTTTCCCCACCTCCTTTGTTGATCCCCCACCCTTTACTTTGTGTTCCCTGAACCTCAGAGGAAGGGAAGTGACAAAGATTTCATGGTTGGTGATGAGCACTCAATAGTCACGTAATCTCAGTAGTTTGACAGGCTACGAGCCTTTGCATTGACTGTTGCCCACCGCAGACAGGAGCTTCTTCCGTTGTTTCTGACAGTAGCAATAGTCAGGAAAATTGGCGTACCCTTCCTTCCTTCCTTCCTTCCTTCCTTCCTTCCTTCCTTCCTTCCTTCCTTCCTTTCTCTCTCTCTCTCTCTCTCTCTCTCTCTCTCTCTCTCTTCTCCTCTTCCTCCTTCTTTTTGGTATTTTTTTCTTATTCTAATTTTGGAATCCATATAATTCTGACTTTGTACAGAGTTTGGTGTGCCCTTCCCAGCCTTGAGCAGGTTGAGCAGACCTTGCTTGCTTGACACAATGAGCTTTACGACCTAGGTGGGGTCATACACCTTGGCTGCACGTGCAGCTTCCTACAGGAACTTAGAATAGACTGCCCCGCCGACCGACATTGCTTTGCAATGTAATCCCGCTGAAACAAAGGATGGGTCTGTGGGCTCTCGCTATAAATGAAGTGCTGAATATTAAAGCCTCGATCAGAGCCTTTATCTTGGCTTCATTCTTCTCTCCCCGCCTCCCACCTCTTTCATTTCCAGCCCCCTTTCAGGTAAACCCAGTTCTCCACGGCCACTGGACGGCTACAGTTTGGCAATGTCTCTTCTGCTTTATGCAACAATTTGGAAGTATTAGCATTCTTCTTTAAGCATCTAGTAAAATTCAGCTGTGAATTGGCCTGAACTTTCTATTAATTAGTTGAAGGCTTATTATGTCTCCAGCCTCATTGCTTGCTATGTATTGGATTGATTTAAATTACTTATAGCTTGTTTAACTTTAACAAATAACATGTACCTGGAACTTTACTACTTCTTCTAGATTCTTCAGCTGATCAGAATACAGGGTTTCAAAGTACCTCCTTGTTAGGAGTAACAGTCGCTGGATTCCATTGTGTCTGTTGTACTATCTCCTCTTACATATTTAATTTTATTAACTTGGATCATTTTTCTCCTTCATTTGGATGGTTTGGCTAGGGGTTAGCCAATCTCATTTATGTTTTTGAAAAATTAACTCTTCATTATTTGTATTTTCCTTTTTGCTTCCATTTTATTACACTCTGTCATGATAGTTATTAATTTCCATCTATTGATTATGAGTTTGTCTTATTTGCATATTCATGTTCCATGCATAGATGACTCAAACTGTAGTGACCTTTTGGTGATTTCCTTAAACAATACATACTAGCCTTTTTAAATTCTAATTTCGCTTTAAAGTTTATTTTGTCACGTATCAGACTTGCTACTCTTCCTGCTTTTTTAGTAGCATTATATACTTTTTCATATTCTCACCCCAAAACTTATGTTGGGTTTCTTGTCAGTGAGTTGTATTTCGCATCCCACCCCCACTCCCCAGCACAGGGTTTCTCTGTGTAGCCATGGCTGTCCTGATCTCCCTCTGTAGATCAGGCTAGCTTCAAACGTGCCTGCCATTGCCTCCTGAGTGCTGAGATTAAAGACATGTGCCACCAATACAGGGCTCTTTTTTTAAAAATTTTTTTCTGTGCGTTGTTGTCCCATAAAGCTGGAGTTATAAATAGTTGTGAGCTGCCACGTGGGTGCTGGGAATTAAACCTCTGTCCTCTGGAAGAACAGCCAGTGAGTGTTCTTAATTGCTAAGCCCTGGGTTGTATTTCTTATAGATAACAATAGGCAGATCCAATGTTTAAATCTAGTCTGCTGATCTGTGCTTTTTGATTGGACAATTGAGATCAGTAATGTTCCATTATAGGCTAAGACTGTAGGTACTTGTGTAGCACGCATGAACCCATGCTAAACTGTTCTCTGCACTAAAAAGAAGCAAAGAAACGCTTTCAGCGTTATCCTTGAAGGTCGTCCGTTCGTTTCTGTTTGTTGTTTGTGTGCTGTGTGGCTCTCTTCTCCTTCCCAGTCTCCTGCTCTAGTGTGGTTTGTTCCTCCTGGGGCCTCATGGATGTGTTTGCTTTGGCGATGAGGATTCCGTCCTTTGAGCAGTTTTTCTACTGCTGGCTACTGATCCTGAGAATTCCTTTAGCTTTCCTTTCCTCTTCAATTATGAGAAACTGGATACTGTCCTCTTGGTTGGAGGTGGTTTTGAGTTTAAAATACATTGTCTCATTGAATTTCCACTGAGAAGTTTGTTATTCTCACAGGTTTGTCCTCCTATGTGACTCTGTGTCTCTCTTACTTTTTGGTATACTTGCTTTTTCTATATATTTAGTGTTTTGAAAAGGTCAGCTAGCTGGGCAGTGATGGCGCACGCCTTTAATCCCAGCACTTGGGAGGCAGAGGCAGGCGGATTTCTGAGTTCGAGGCCAGCCTGGTCTACAGCGTGAGTTCCAGGACAGCTAGGGGAACACAAGGAAACCCTGTCTCGAAAAACAAAACAAAAAAAGAAAAAAAGAAAAGAGAAGAGGAGAGAGAAGAGAGGAGGGAGAGGGAGAGGGAGAGGGAGAGGGAGAGGGAGAGGGAGAGGGAGAGGGAGAGGGAGAGGGAGAGGGAGAGGGAGAGGGAGAGGGAGAGGGAGAGGGAGAGGGAGAGGGAGAGGGAGAGGGAGAGGGAGAGGGAGAGGGAGAGGGAGAGGGAGAGGGAGAAGAGGAGAGGAGAGGAGAGGAGAAGAGAAAAAAAAGGTCAGCTTAGGAACTTTGGGAAGGTCCTGAAACACTTGCCCCTCCCAGGTTAAAGAGTGCACTGTTTCACCAATCACATTGTGCCTAGTTGCTGATGCGCTATTCTGCCCCTGGAAACCATATAAAAACTTGCCAAATGGGTGCTGGGGGTCACTGCCTCTCCTTTGGGTCTGGGAAGACCCCAGTGCACTGGGACAATAAATTCCTCTTGCTTTTTGCATCAATCCTGGCTCCACGTGGTTTACTCAGGGGGTCCCCAGGGAGCTCAGGCTCCCCAGAGTCTTACAGTTTCAATTATAATATGACATAGTGAAGTTTTTTTTCCTGATCTTGTTGAATTGGTGTGCTAAATGTCTCCTATGTTTGAATGGGCATTTTTTTCTCCCATAGATGGGACTTTTTAAAACAAAAATTATTATTTATTTTATGTATATGAGTGCATTGTAGCCTTCTTCAGACACACCAGGGCATCCCATTACAGATGGTTGTGAGCCACCATGTGGTTGCTGGAATTGAACTCAGGACCTCTGGAAGAGCAGTCAGTGAGGCTGAGACAGGGAGACCCCAAACTCCCTATCCTAGGTTCTTTGGGAAACCCCATCAGATAGAAGAAAAAATGAAGTAGAAAAAAACAAAAACAAAAACCCAAAGCTGGTCCACTAATCTGACGTTCCATATCTTGAGGAATACAAGGGAAGGAAGGACAGAGCTTTGCAGCAGTTCGTGGTCTCTCTTGTGTGATGGCGCCACCCACCTGGGAGGTTTTTCAAAGAGACGTGCTGTGCAGGGTTTAGGCACATGTGCAAAACTGGTGCCTGTGTGGCCCACTCCAGACTACAGCTCAGTCCAGATTTTTGTCTCACTGAATGCTGAGGGGTCTGGCTCAGTTTCCCCCAATTATCTACAGGTTTTCTGCAGACCAGATTTCAGTGTACCATCATGCAGACAAAAAGAAAAGACCTTTTGCTTTTTCTGGTTTCAAAGCAACTGGCTCTGCAGGTATCTTTTTAAAGTGGCTTCTTGGCCTTGGTCAGAAAGAGAAGGTTTTCCCTAGGCTCTGTCCCCTCTGTCACCTATGTGGCTTTTCTCTGCTACTCTCTTCTGTTTCTGGGTATATAACCCATACTGGCCTGGAATTGGCCATGTAGTCAAGGGTGACCTCCAACTTCTGATCCCCCTCCTTCTATCTGGTGAAATTAGAGCATGCACCCCCAGCTCAGTTAAGGAGTTTAGGATTGAAACCCAGGTTTTTGTGGATGCTAGGCAAACACGCTACCAACTGAGCGACAACCTCTCTCTCTTTAAGCCGCGAACAGACTCCATCTCACTGGGAGAAGAGAATGCACTCCCCAGGTAGGGCTCTGGAATGGCGTTTGGACTATCCTTTAGCTTTTAATTTTACGTTGTTGCTGAAACTAGTGTCTTCTGCCATATCTACCTCGGAGCTTAGCTGCAGTCCCCTGTCTTCAGTTTCCTCTCTGGCATTTTTATCCTTTGATATTTTCAGGTCACTCTTCCCATGGCTGAGGACCAGTCAGTGCTATGATATGAGCGCCACCTACTGTTCATGGGCACAAAATATATTTCATGGCCCTGCTGCAGTCCTCTTGAATTGTTTCATCGCATTCTTTGTTGAAGACATCCTTCCCCTGAATTAAACTTATTTTTTACCTTAATTTTCTTCAGCCGGGCGTTGTGGCACACGCCCTTAATCCCAGCACTCGGGAAGCAGAGGCAGGCGGATTTCTGAGTTCGAGGCCAGCCTGGTCTACAAAGTGAGTTCCAGGACAGCCAGGGCTATACAGAGAAACCCTGTCTCAAAAAACCAAAACCAAAACAACAACAACAAAATTTTTTTCTTCAATTTCCAGGTGGCCTTTAAATACCCAATTAATTTATCAAATACTTCTGTATATTCTCTTTTCTTAACTCAGAAGCCCTGATTATTTTAGTTACTCAAGTCTAACTATTTAAATTATTAATGTAAAAGGTTTTACATATTTAAAGAGCCTGTGATCTAGAATACTTAAAAAGAAATGGATTCAAACTTTATTGATTATTTGTGCCAGGCACCAAATATCATGGAAACATTTTTAAAAAACTCAGTATAGAGCAAACAATATAATAATAAAATAAAATATAAGTGTCTTACATGTAGGAAAATTGGAGGGGGGGTCCTCTGTGAGGTCCTGAAGGTGACTTGAGCTCCAGAGTCAGAATAGGGAAGAGCCTAATCATTTTAGTGTGCATGCTGCCGCCGCATACACAAGGACAAATCACACAGGGTTCTTTTCCTAAACAAGCCTACAGCCTTGTACAGTGAGTGGATAGACAGGCAAAATTTTTTATTCCTATCTTTCTCTATCTAAATCCGGGGCTGGGGGGCGGAATGAGTGAATTTTCAGCGGAGCTGCAAACATTCAGGGACCCCAAAAGTCAAGGATGTAAGAGAGTAAACAGTCGGGGAGATGAACTGAGAGAAGTTGGAGGACAGTGGGGGGTGGGGGGGGGGTAAGCTGAAGACACCCGCCCATCCAGGGAAGCGGAGGACGGGGCACATCCCTCCTGTAGTAAATGCCAGTGTGAATAGAAGTGACAACACCACAGGGAATAAGAACTGGGTCAGTCCCAGGGCAATGGCATGGTGTGGGGAGCTCTCCCTACCAGTAAGAGGAAGTGTGAACTACAAAAGGTGGGACCCGCGGTTTAAGACAGAGAGGTTCACCAGGCAGTGGTGGCGCATGCCTTTAATCCCAGCACTTGGGAGGTAGAGGCAGGCGGATTTCTGAGTTCAAGGCCAGCCTGGTCTACAGAGTGAGTTCCATGACAGCCAGGGCTACATAGAGAAACCCTGTCTCTTTTGGAAAAAAACAGAAAGGTAAGGGTTTGGGGGGCAGTCAGGCAGACCAAAGGGGACAGGAGAGAGACTGGAAAAGCCCTGCTTCTGGGTACTTGCAAGCCCTGGGCACTATTTTTGAAAGATCTCTACTAACTTGGCAGCTTAGGGAGCCTATTGCATGAACTACACTGGTGACCCAAGCTTATAAAGAACTGCACAAGAGTGTGGCAGGTATCTGAGGTATGGGAAGAAATATCAAGTCCACACTGGACTGAGTAAGTGCTCTGGACTACATTGATACCCCCCAGTTCATTCATCTCTCCCTTCATAATTACTCCTTGTTTGTCTTTAGTACCCAATGTCAGTTTGACAGGCCAGCTCTGCCTTATGCCTTACCACTCCCCTCTTGCAGAGAGCCCAAGTCTGGTTCCCAGCACCTACATCATGGCTCACCACAGCCTGTAACTACAGCTTTAGGGGATCCAATGCCCTCTCTGACCTCAGCAAACACCAGGCACACATGTGGTTCAGAAGCATACATGGACTCATGCATGTAAAACGAAAATGAATAAGTCTTAAGAAGAAAGAAAGAGCTGTGGTGGTTTGAATATGCTTGGCCCATGGGAAGCAGCATTATTAGGAGATGTGGCCTTGTTGGAATAGGTGTGGCCTTACTGGAGGAAGTATGACACTTTGTAGTTGGGCTTTGAGGCCTCCTAGTGTTCAAGTTCCACTCAGTGCAGAAGAGAGTCTCCTTGTGCCTGCCTTCGGGTCAAGATGTAGAACCCTTGGCTCCTTCCCTAGCACTGTGTCTGCCTGGATGCTGCCATACTTTCTGCCATGATAATAATGGACTAAACCTCTTAAACTGTAAGCCAGCCCCAATTAGTTTTTGTTTGTTTGTTTGTTTATTGGTTTGTTTGTTTTTTGGTTTTTCAAGATAGGGTTTCTCTGTGTAGCCTTGGCTGTCCTGGGACTCACTCTGTAGACCAGGCTGGCCTTGAACTCAGAAATCCGCTGCCTCTGCCTCCCAAGTGCTGGGATTAAAGGCATGTGCCACCACTGCCCGGCTAAGCCAGCTGCAATTGAATGTTGTCCTTTATAAGAGTTGCTTTGGGCCGGGCGTGGGCATGGTGGCTCACGCCTTTAATCCCAGCACTCGGGAGGCAGAGGCAGGCAGATTTCTGAGTTCGAGGCCAGCCTGGTCTACAAAGTGAGCTCCAGGACAGCCAGGGCTACACAGAGAAACCCTGTCTTGAAAAACCAAAAATAATAAATAAATAAATAAATAAATAAATAAATAAATAAATAAAACAGGATCCAGCTATTTGTTGCCTCCAAAACATGGATCTGACAGATTCAACATTAGAGTGATTGGTTGGAAAATGGTGTTCCAAGCAAATGCAACTAGGAATCAAATAGGAGGAGTTGTTCTACTTCTGACACAATAGACTTCAAACCAAACTTAATCATATGTTGTTACTGCTTTATTTGGTGTTGTGAACCTGGGGGCATAGAGCCTAAAAATGAGGTGACTTCTGACATCTCCCCCAACCCTTCCTTTTTTTCAGTGCAGTTTATCCAGAGTGGTTTTGATTAGAGATGCTGTTGGTAAATCTAATTGTCAATGGATGCACATGTATCCTATAAGTTAGCAAATTATAAAGACACTGGATTATATTAGCCCAGTAAAAGCCTTATACATTATACTCTGCCACCTGGAATGAGGGGCCATTCCTTTAGTACTTAGCTATCCCTTCAGCTATACCTTGAAAGAAACGTCTGGGAAGCAATGTGAAAATGGATCGAAAACTTCCTGCTGTAACCGTTTATCATCAAAACTTAAATTCCCTCACAAATCTTGTGAATGATATTTAATCTGTTCCCTTGTTTAATTTTGCTGATTAAATTCTGTGGTGCTAAGACAGCAAGTAGAATTTCAACCACATCTCACAGACATTTGTTTCTGCATAATTATGACCTGATTCCTCCTTCCAGTTGACTGTCTGTTGTAACTCTATCTGATTCTAACAGCTCATCAATGTTTGTCTGTGATATCCGTAAATTATGGGAATCTTGTTGTCATTTTTGTTCAATGTCATGAATTTGTATCGATATACGTAGTGCTATACTAACCACAGTAGCAGTTGTTGCAATAGTGATTATTCCTATGATGACAACAATAAACCATTCAATAAAATATTTTGTCCTTTTCAGTAATGTATCAAGAACATGTATCATACCCAGCCACAGCCCTTCTTCCCATGGCCTGCTTGGATTTATAGGTGACAATAGTTCTGTCCTAGACTTTTTAATAAAATAATAGACTATAAGGACTTCTTGAAGGGAACATTATTGACATTATTGACACATAATTTACAATTAAGACAATCACACTATTCAAAGTAAGATTAAATGCTTTTTCAGCATCTAATGAAATGATCATGTGATTTTTTTTTTCTTTCAGTTTGTTTATATGAACCATCCCTGCTTCCTGGGTTTTTATGTGTTCCTGGATTCGGTTTGTGGGTATTTTATTGACTATTTTGGCATCATGTTTATAAGAGAAATAAGTCTGATTTTCTCTTTCTTTGTTGAGTTTTGCTGTGGTTTAGGTATCATTGACTTCATAGAAGTGACTTCATAGATGGAATTTGGCCATGTTCCTTCTGTTTCTATTTTATGGAATAGTTTGAGGGATGTTGGTATTAACTCTTCTTTGAAAGTCTGGTAAAAATCTGCACTAAAACCATCTGGTCCTGGCTTTTTTTGGTTGGGAGACTTTTAATGACTGCTTCCATTTCTGTACAGGTTATATGCTATTTACATAGTTTACCTGATCTTGATTGAACCTTGGTAAGTGGTATCTGTCTAGAAAATTGTCCGTTTTGTTAAGATTTTCTAATTTTGTGGAGTATAGGCTTTTTAAGTAAGACCCAATGATTCTTTGAATTTCCTCAGTGTCTGTTGTTATGTCTCCCTTTTCATTTCTGATTCTGTTTATTTGGATACTGTCCTCCTGTCTTTTGGTTAGTTTGGATAAGGCTTTATCTATCTTGTTGACAAAGAACCAGCTCTTGGTTTTGTTGATTCTTTATATTGTTTTCTTTGTTTCAAACTGAATGATTTCAGCCATGATATTTATAGTATTAGAGAGATCAGGGATACAAGACACATACCTAAACATAACCAAAGCAATATATAGCAAGCCAATAGCCAACATCAAGCTAACTGTAGAGAAACTTAAAGCAATTCCACTAAAATCAGGGACAAGACAAGGCTGCCCACTCTCTACCTATCTATTCAATATAGTATTTGAATATTGCTTCTATTCAGAGCAATAAGACAACTAAAGGAGATCTTGGGGATATAAATTGGAAATCAAGAAGTCAAAGTATTGCTATTTAGAGATGATATGATATACATAAGCAACCCCATATTAACAGTTGACATCAGGTCCTCTCCTGATTCACTAATTGAGCAAGAAAACAAATGTAAATGCTTGGTATCTTATGCCCTTATGGTGTAAAAAGGTCATTCCAAAGGCTTATGCTCTTGTACTACACTTGAAGGAGACAATGTAGTGTGGAAAAGAAGTAGTAAGGTTAAAGGCAGTGAAGGATCCACATGATACACAAATGCCTTTTAGCCTGGATTCACATAGATGCAGTTCTTCCTTGAGTAGCAGCTCCTAATGAAAGAATAGATTGATTACAATCTGAAGCTGGCACAATGTTACTGGTTTTGGATGGAAACCCTTTAATTCTGTGCATTCACTTGATGTAAGGGCAACTTACATTGCTTGTTTAATCTCCTACAGTCTCGGCAACAGACAACTCACTGAGCCAACCTTTAGAGCAGCATTTTATCAGCAATCCCCATAGCTGGTCCTGGTTTTCCTCCTAGGCAGGTTTTCTCTCTGTTATCTAGAGACAGAGGTGCCAGAAATTCAGTATCACAGTGATGTTTTAATAGGATTTGAATAATTTTTTTTATTTACCTTTTATTTTTAAGGCATAGAAATTCAGTTGCGGGAGCACACTAAGCCTTTGTTTTCCTTTTTTCTCTCTCTTTCATCTCTCTCTTTTATTTCTGCCTCCAAGCTGCTCGTGTCCCACCCATTCCAACTTCCTGTTTACTAGACTCTACCCTCGGGCGTTACTCCAGATGTTTATTTATGTGATACCATTTCTACATTTGCCACCTACCTGCCGCAGCACCTTCTCTGAGCTAGGTCGGTTTCCATTCTCAATGAATCTCTATCCTTCATGTGCTAGTTTATACATGAAGTCAGTTAAGCCCCAGTCTTCCTTAGTTATACCCATTTTGGGTAAGGATGTGTAAAGCAGGGTCCCAAAGCTGCCCATTATGACTGAAAGACCGATTCTTACTTAGTCCACCCAATAAACTGTCTGTCATCTGAATATAAATAAACAGCAGAGTCAGTTAAAATATTCACCCAAACCCTGCACGTTCCTGTCTTGGCAACCAAGAAATATGAGCTGGCTGTGGAGTCCATTCTGCATGCCTTGCCACGATGTTTCCAGCAGATTTTTTTTTTAAATGTGGCCATATTGGCCAAAATTGAAACACTTAGCTGACATCTGTCTTTAAACAGCATAGGCTCCTAAAGCAAAGAATTTTTCTCTGTGCTTGTAGGTCCCCACATTTATACATAACTTTAGAAAGTCTATAACACTCTCTGTCTCTCTCTGAGTCTTGATTAATCCTTGGCATTGTTTTCATTGGCATTATCAAAATCCAATTATTTTAACAATAAGTCTTCAATTTGTTCCCCCTTGTACTTGTTTTTCAGTAGCATCTCTGAGTCTCCCCCATGAGATCAGCATAAGGCTCAAAGGAACCTTGTACACTTTTTATTTAACAAGAAACAGCATCGTTGTAGGCTTTCAGATTTTTATCCCATACTTCTTTATCTAAAGTTTCCACTCTTGGAGACCAAGGTTTATGATCACAAACAACTTGCAAGCTTGAATCTAATGCGATTTTGATACTTGAGCTCCTCCTTTCTTAAAGAAACGATGTTCAGGCTTGACATAGGGAAGTCTTTCACTGGTTCCTGTGTCCTTATGCTCACTCGCCTCCTTCTTTTATCTTCTAGTCAACTTCAAATCCCTGTTTGGGCTCCACTTGTTACTTGGTGGTGTGAATCTGGGAAAGTGGAGCCTAAAAACGAGGCAGACTAAATTCTCATGCAAGGACCTTCTTTATTCAAGGTTATGAGGGTTATGAAAAATCATAGATCTGGAGAGATGGCTCAGCGGTGAAGAGCACTGACTGTTCTCCCGAAGGTCCTGAGTTCAAATCCCAGCAACCACATGGTGGTTCCCAACCATCAGTAAAGAGATCTGACGCCCTCTTCTGAAGACAACTACAGTGTACTCACATATAATAAATAAATGAATCTTTAAAAGAAAGAAAGAAGAAAGAGAGAAAGGAGGAGAGAGAGAAAGACAGAAAGGAAGTCATAAGACTAAAGGTCACTTGAGTTCAAGCTGTATACAGTCACCGTGGCAAGCTCATACGAGTTTAAACTGTATGCAGGCTGAAGGAACCATCATTCTGAATAATAGAAAGTAATCTACAGCAAAATCCACTCTCGTTTATTCCACCTGGGAGCAGTATGGAAGCACATTCCAGAACAGCCTATGTTACAGAGGAACAGGGGTCACAAGACTCTTGTCTTGTTTACTTAGTTTTCTCACAAGCTCTCTTAGTCAGGGTTTCTATTCCTGCACAAACATCATGACCAAGAAGCAAGTTGGGGAGGAAAGGGTTTATTCAGCTTACACTTCCATACTGCTGTTCATCACCAAGGAAGTCAGGACTGGAACTCAAGCAGGTCAGGAAGCAGGAGCTGATGCAGAAGCCATGGAGGGATGTTCTTTACTGGCTTGCTTCCCCTGGCTTGCTCAGCCTGCTCTTTTATAGAACCCAAGACTACCAGCCCAGAGATGGCACCACCCACAAGGGGACCTCCCATCTTGATCTCTAATTGAGAAAATGCCTTCAGCTGGATCTCATGGAGGAATTTCCCTAACTGAAGCTCCTTTCTCTGTGATAACTCCAGCCTGTGTCAAGTTGACACAAAACTAGCCAGTATAGTCTCAGACATCTCCTCACACAGCTTCATTCGTGGACCATGTTCTGATAGGACACAATAGAGAAAAACACTTCATACCAGGCAAGGGAATGTCCCATCAAGATGGCATTAGCAATTTATATAGTGAGTGATTTCAGTACCACAATTCCCTCAATAAATGGAGTGTCCCAATTTCTTGCTTTAAAAAGGCAGATAGATATCTAAGTTAAATGGTTTCATAGGTAAAATGGACTTAACAAACATCCATAGAGCATTCAGCTCAAATGCTGAGTTATACACAATTTTCTCTGTATCCCATGGAACTTTCTCAGAAGTAGGTCATGTGTTAAATACAATGTCTCAACAGATAGAAGAAAACTGAAAAAAAAAAAAAACCCTTATATTCTATCCAACCTAAATGGAACAAAATTAGAAATCAGCAACAAGAGAAGCAACAGGAGGGACACTCGCTCACTGCTGTTAAACAGCACAACTGATAAATGTGTCATCATCAATGAAGGTAAGAAATGGAAAAAAAAAGTCTTGGGGTCAACTAAATACTTAAACACAAACCAATAGCTTCTAGTGAATTTTGTAGCTGTAAGTGCTTACATTAAAAAGTCAGAGCAAAGCCGAGCAGTGGTGGCGCATGCCTTTAATCCTAGCACTTGGGTGACCCGTCCAGCAGGTCCAGTTATTCGAGGGTCTCGAGGGGACCTCCTCCTAAGAACTAAATGGGGGGTAGAGAGGGACAAGGGCCTTGTGCGAATAACGACACCGACATCGGAAACCGTTCTGGAATGCATCAAAGCCCCAAATGTATTAGTCAGGCCCAAGGTTTAAATGCACAAGCAAAAGGGGAAGTACAGATACTTATCAGTGGGAGGGGTAGGGCAATACAAGCAAAAGGAGAAGTACTTATGGGAGGGGGGGCAATAGAAATTCTTTCTTTTGGCAGCTACTGGGGAAGCAGGAACTTGGTGGTATCAGGGTATGGTCAGGACATCAGCGATGACTTAGGGCTGGAACATTCTGTGGTTGTTCTCAGAATGGTGTGTCGGTGGCCCGCTTTTGACCCCCTTTTCTTCTTGGGGGGAGAGGCCCAATTCAGAGATCAAGAGTTGTCTTAATAGCTCCCAACACTTGGGAGGCAGAGGCAGGTGGATCTCTGAGTTCAAGGCCAGCCTAGAGTACAGAGTGAGTTCCAGGACAGCCAGGGCTCCACAGAGAAACCCTGCCTCAAAAAACCGAAAGAAAGAAAGAAAGAAAGAAAGAAAGAAAGAAAGAAAGAAAGAAAGAAAGAAAGAAAAATGACATGCTAAACTTTCTTGTTGCTATGGTGAAATGTCCTGACAAAAGGAACTTAAGGAAGGAAGGGTTTATTTTGGCTCACAGTTCCAGAGTACAGTCCATCATGGCTAGGAAATCAAGGCGGCGGCAGCTCAAACCATCTCCAATTGCATCCATAGTAAGAAAGAAGGGAGGGCCAGGAATGGTGGCACATGCCTTTAATCCCAACACTCAAAAGGCAGAGGCAGGCAGATCTCTGTAAGTCTGAGGCCACCCTGGTCTACAGAGCCTGTTCCAGGATTGTCAGGGCTTCAAAAAGAAAGGGAAAAGGAAAAGGAAAAGGAAAAAAAAATGAATTAATACTAGTACACAGCATGCCTTCTCCTTTTTATGCATCCCAGGGCCCAAGCCTAAGGACTGCACCAGACTTTTTGAGTAGGGCATCTCACATCAATTATCCCAATTGAGAAAATCTCTCCCAGGCATGTATGGAAGCTAAGCCCATCTAAATCACTCCTCTCACGTGTGCCTGGAGGCTTGCCTCCAAGGTGATTCCAGACCCTGTCAGACTGATAATCAACACTGATGTCACAACCTTCCTATACACAAATAGCAAGCATGCTGTGAAAGAAACTATGAAACAACCCCATTCACAACTGCAACAGTGACAACAACGTATCTGTAGAGAGAATATCTTATGCATGGATGTGGCACCTGCCAATAATAAGTCTGACAGCCTATGGCTTCAGGAACTGGAAGGTGGGATATCTGGGAGGCAGAAAGAATTCTGTGATAGAGCCCAGAGGGAGATCATCAAGAAAATGTGAGGAGTTAGACACATGGTACCTGAGCACAGGTAACCAGCCACATGACAGAATGTAGGTTAAAATAATTAGGTTATCTAAGTTATGATCTAAAATATTTGTTTGTTTGTTTTTTCGAGACAGGGTTTCTCTGTATAGCCTTGGCTGTCCTGGAACTCACTTTGTAGACCTCGAACTCAGAAATCACCTGCCTCTGCCTCCCAAGAGCTGGGATTAAAGGCATGTGCCACCACGCCTTTGTGATCTAGCCAGGATAGAGTTTAGTTATATGGTCAAGGGATTTGAGTCCCAGTTTTACTTCTGGGAACATGTAACTGGGAGGTGGAAACAGACATAACCTCTACACACATCATACAAGGAAACAAAATCTTGGAGTATTCTTAGTCAAGAAGTGAAAGACCTAAACTTCAAAATTTTCAAAATGCTAAAGAATGTAGCTGAAGACAGCACTAGAAGATTGGAAGGCCTCCTATGTTCATCGACCGTAAGGAATGATATCGTGAAAATGGCTTTACTCCCCAAAGCAATCTATACAATACCCTATGAAAATTCCAACGCCATTCTTCACAGAAATAGGACAAAAAAATCTTAAAATTCATATAGAAGCACAAAATACCGTGGATAATCAAAGCCATCCTGAGTAAGAAGAATAATTCTGGAATGTCATAATACCCAATTTCAAACTATAAAGACCTTAAATTCTGAAGCTGCCAGAGGAAAGAGTCAGGGAAACATTTTAACAGACAAGTTAAAGTGAGGGCTTTCTGCGTCGAACTGCATAAGTGACAAAGGAAAGCTCATGCCATCAAAAGCCTCTGCATAAACTGAAGAAGGATACTCAAGTGAGCTGCAGCTATGATAGAAGAAACTGAAGTGGAGACAACTCCGAGTCTGTCTTCCATGGATAGCAACTCTGGGTTCACCCTTGAACAGTTCCTGGAGCTAACCCAGCACTTCGAGACAGACCCCGGCCATAACGAGGAGACTCTGGAGGCCTTGGCTGACTCACTCACAATGACCAAAGAAGACATTAGGCCTTGGTTCCCATATGGAAGGGGTGAGACGGAGCTCCAGCGGTTGTCTGAGGCCCACACATCTGAGCTGGAGGCAAGGGAACATACCAGTTGTCAGAAGCTCTGGGTCAGACTTTGGCCTAGGAATTAGTTTAATGTACAGACAGGAAAAGCGTTGGGAAAAGTACACTGTACCCATTGGGTTCTACAAAAGCAGGACCCCAAGGACTTCGCCCAAAATGACCCTGGACTCCCGGAGCTTTGGAAGCCTTGAAGAGTCTCACACTCTCTTCTCGGTACCAAAGCAAAGATGACATGACACGGGATTTCTGACTCCTTAGCATAGCTAGCATATACTCTTTTTGTTAATGTTTTTTCAACTTCCTTGTTGGGACAGGAGGCTGTTGGGTCTTATGTCTATCGATGGTACATTAATAATAAACCAAGCTATTCCGGGGGGTGGGGGTGGGGAAGCCTCTGTATAGTGAACAAAATCAAGTAAAGATGCAGCCCACAGAATGGGACGAAATCATTTCTACTGAGAGGGGATTAACATCTTGAGTATACAAAGAACTCAGAAAACTAAACAAAAATCAAAATAAATGGGCTAATATAATAGAGGGTTCTCAAATAATGGATCAGAAACAGCCAATACACACATGAAAACACAGTCAACTCCACTAGCAACCAAGAAATATAAACAGCAGACATTAAGAAAATAAGACCAAATGCTGGCAAGGATGTGGACAAAAGCGAAGTCATAGATGACACTAGGGGGAATATAAATTCTTCTAGGCACTACGGAAATCAGTATGGAGGATTCTCAAAAGCTAAAATCAGCTCTACCATATGAACCAGCTATACCACTCCTTTGTTTACCCAAAGGACTTCAGACCAACATATCACAGAGACAATTCCATATCAATGTTTATTGAGGAGCAATTCATAATAGATAATTTATGGAACCAATCTAGCAGTTCTATAATAGGGGAGTGGGTAGTAGGTATATACGCATAATAGATTTTTTTTAGCTACAAAGAGAAATGAAATCATGTTGTTTGCAGAATAATTGATGCAACTGGAGATACTCCTTCTTAGATTTTTGTATAGATACATGAAATCACCTATGACTGGGCAAAATGGAACAAAAGATCGGGGAGTGCGTGGGGGAGAGGAATAAGCCCAACATACAAAGCATATTTAGATGAAACTCTCCATATGTGACATAGTTCCATTTATAATGAATGTAAACAATGAAAATTTATGAACACACATCAGCAACAGTAACAACAGAGAAGAGACCTTGATATTTATACACAAAGAACTCAACAGCTCTCTGCTAGAGCTGAGTACAGTGAGAAATGACCATGTAAAGATGCTGTAATGGACCCCATTCTCAGTGAGGCCTTCTTTTGCTGGAATATTATTTTCTTCAGAGAATAGCTTTTTTATTATTATTATTATTAATCTGACGACCTCCAGATTTGCAACAGTGAGTCCAGAAAGCAGTGGCCCACCAAAGCTGAAAATGTAGTCAAAGGAAGGATAGACAAGAAAGGCTCACAAGGAGATTGAACTGGCTATTTAAATGGAGACAGAGTCTTCAAGGGTAACTGAGGAGAGAGAACTGGAAGAAAAGAAGCCAAGAAACAATTCTGAGCAAAGGCGTCTATACAGAGAGACCCTGAGGATTTGAGAAATTAGCATAACCCAAATAATTTGGTCTGTTTGAAGAGTAGCCCTGGAAGAGAGATATAATTTTTATTGACGCCAACCTGAGAGAATATAAACTCACCTGGGAGAATGGTTTCTGGGCGTGCCTATGGAGATTTTCTTGGAAGACCACTCTGGGTGGAAACATTCTCTGAGCTGTATTAATTAATTAATTAATTAATTAATTAATTAATTTGGTTTTACTGAGACAGGGTTTCTCTGTGTAGCCCTGGCTGTCCTGGAACTCACTCTGTAGACCAGGCTGGCCTTGAACTCAGAAATCCACCTGCCTCTGCCTCCCAAGTGCTGGGATTAAAGGTGTGTGCCACCACGCCCAGCTGAGTTGTATATAAAAAGGAGAAAATAAACCAAAGGTCAGCTTAAATTGTCCCTCTCTGTTTCCCAAATACGGATGCAATGTGACCAACTGCTTCAAGCTCCCGCTTCCTTGACTCCCCTGCCATGCAGGATGTACTTGCACCATGAGCTAAAAAAAATACCTTTTCTCCTTCACTTTGCTTTAGTCCATATTTTGTAATAGCCACAGACAAAGAAACGAAGACAGGGGGAGTGTAGTTCACTGGACCGAGTACATGGGACTAAGCCTGGGACTTGAGCCCGTGGCCATACAGAGGGGGGGGGACAGGACAGGGTACAAATGTGCGTTTGGAAAGACGACTCCTGTGGCAGTGGAGAGGAAGGATCAGAGTGGGAATACTGAGATGGGGAAAGTCAAGTGAAGACTAGGCAAATGCTGGGAAGACAGGACCCAAAGACTTCTGTGATGCCTGCTTTGTGATGTAGACGTTATCTTGCTAGATATCAAGAATGACTGAACAAAGCCATCCCTGCAAAGGTACAGGACAAGGAAAGGCTTTGGCCTTGGCTTAGGAGAATTTAGGATATTTAAAAATATGATAGTTTTATTGATTATTTGAGAATTTAAAACATATATGCAATGTATTTTAATCACACACACCCACTTCTCCCCTAACTCCTTGCAGATGCTCTGTGTCTTTTTTAAAAGAATAACCTACTGAATGCAATTCATGCTGCCCCGACATTTCATGAGTATGGAGCCACCCGTGGGGTGTGGTTACTCAACCAGGAATGCACACGGTTACCACAGTGCATAGACATCCACCCGTTATGAATAAGCTTTGAAAATGTCTGAAACTCCTTTTGCTTTATCATATTTTCTCCCTTCTGTGGTATCCTAGTTTTGCAAGCAAACTGGAGCTAAGTTTGTGATGCCTAAACGTTTCGGTATGTTTGTTTAAAATGACCCATGAAAGATCGTAATCACTCTCTAGGAGGGAGGAGTGCTTAGAGACAGTGCTCTGTGCTCCTTCCTGTCCAGTGATCTCAAACTCACATAGAAGACTAAAATACTAAAGTGTCAAATCTGAACCAAGGCTATGATTTTTTATTATGGCCTGGGTCTGCTTTACCTCTATGAGAGCATTTTGACTATGCAGATGTATTATTTCTCAACACTTTATGGTCTCTCTCTTGCAATTGTTAAAATGCTGACCAGAAATAAAACACCACCCAGAAGATTTTAGTACTTTGTGTGAAGCCTGGCTTATTTCAACAGTTTATGGTTCCCTGACATGGAGTTATTTTGTTTAAAAGATGCAAAGCTAGAAAGAACACCAATGCTGTTGACCAAACCCCAAGGTCCTTTGCATCACTCCTGGTGACTTCCATGAAGAACAGCCTTCTGTGTCCTCTGCTTATAGATCTGCCAGGTCGATTTGTAAGTGAGAAAGGCTTAAGAAATGACATTTAAAGTTAGAGGGGAATGCAATAAGAGTGGCTCCATTAGTAATAAGGTGGCTGGGACCCTCCGCTCTATCCAAACAGAAATAGTATGTAGGCCAAAATTTCTTTTAACAAAGATCTTGTAAAGTGCTCAGTTTGGTCTCTGTTGGGCCCTGTCTTAGGGTTTCTATTGATGTCATGTCCACAGTAACTCTTTAAAACAAACTAACAAACAAACAAACAACTTTTTATTGATTCTTTGTAAATTTCCCATCATGCACTCCAACTTCACTCCCCAACCCTTCTTATCTGCCTTTCACCCTTGTAACTTCCCTCCCAAAAGAAAAGAAAAAGTTAAGAGAAGTAAAACAAAAACAAAATAATCTCACTGTGGAAGCTGAGGTGTGTCATGGTGTGTCACACAGTATACCCTTTTGCTCAAATAGATTTACTTGCAAATGCTCATTGGTCTGGTTGGAGGCCTCTGGTTTCAGCTACACTATCAGTACTGGACAATCATGGAGTCTCCTCTTGGATGTCCTGTTGTTGCCTTGTGTCATGAAGATACTGCAGTGTTGGTTCTGTAGGACTGGTACCTCTACACACTCTAGAGGTCCACAGATGGGGTAAATGTTGGGATGGGCCAGCTCAAAGCCCTGGATCTGGCCCTGCATGGTAGCTAAGTTGCTCAGCCTACCAGCTCTCCTGTGCCTGCCACTGTGGTGCCAGGGACAGCTCTTCAGCTTTGCCCAGTTGAGGGGAGGGGCCAGCTCTCCCACACCCACACCACCAGAGCCAGGACTCCAGCACTCCCTCAGCAAGGGACAGGCAGATCCTGTTCACCCAAGTGCCACAGCCACAACTGGCAAGGGACAGAGCCATCCCTCCTGCTCTCATGCCCTCAGGCTGACTGTCCCATACTCAATTCCACACCCACATTACCAGGGCCAACTCTACCACACTGCCCAGGTGAAGGGCTGGGGCCAGCCCTCCCAAAGCCATGCTAACAGGGTCAGTTCTCCCATGCTGCCCAGGCAGGGGAGCCATTTGGACAATCACAGCATACCTAACAGGCAAACCGAGGTTTGGTTTTGCACCAATTATAGCCAGGCCTCCTCATACTCATCACAGAAGCTTGTCTGCTAGCCCTCCAGGGAAAGTTTTTCTCTTTTGTCCCGTGTGACAATGGTTGCAATGTCACCTAGAGTTCACAAAGGCCATCGAAGCACACCATCTATGCGAGAGCTGTAACACACTTAGGTCTAAGGCTCTGGCTGCGTTGGATCTAGATAAGAGCTGGAACATTTGAGGAACCAGAGGCCCTGGTACGAGCCGCATGCATGACAGCCTTAACACTGGAAGGCACTGCTGCTGTTGTTCTTGCCAGCTTGCTGATTGGCGCAGTACCCTCAGCAGCTGGGATCCTTGTGTGGCTTCTTCAAGGCCTCCGTGGTGTGTTCACCGTGGACAGTGTTGGTTGCTTGACCGGCAGGCCTTTTGCTCTAGACAGCCAGAGCAGTCAAGGGAGATTCCAATGCTCCCAGTTCAGAAGCCAAGAGGCCCTCAGCCTAGAGTCTTCTCTCATCATGGGAGAATAAGCATTAGAAGGAATGCTTACAATAGGACACTAAGAACCCATCATTTAAATAATTTAATTTAAAAATTTAAATTTATTCACTTTACTGCTGACTAACCCCCTCCGGGTCACCCCCTCCCACTATCCATTTTCAATCCCTCCTCCCCTTCTCCTCTGATCAGAGAAGTGGGTTGGGGGTTCCTTGGGTATCCCCCAACCCTGGCATTTCAAGTCTCTGCGAAGCTATGCACTTTCTCTCTTACTGAAGCAAACAAGGCAGCCCAGCTAGAAGAACACATCCCGTGTACAGGAGAGAACCTATCACTTTTTAACAATGGTTTTCACTGTAATGGAGGGAGAAAGAGTTTCTTCCATCTGCCACACTTCCTTACACAAATCGGGATGTAAGCACATGGGGCTGTTCGGAGATCCAAAGCAATAGATCAAAACCAGTTCCAGCCAGGCAATTGTTTTGACTTCCAGAATTCCATTGTCAGCCATCCCTGTCCACTCCAGGACGACTTTGAGCACAAGGATCTGGAAGGTTTGTTGTTCACACTGGAAAGGCCTTAAGCTAAGAACACATTCAGTCTAGGTATGTTGGTTCACTAGCCAGCCTTTCCACCACCGGGACAAGTGCCTGAGAAAAACAGTGTGGGAGAGAAGGGGTTCGAGTGGGCCCACAGTGTCAGATTTTAGTCTCTGGCTGCCTGATTCCATTATTTTGGACCTGAGCTGAAGCAGAATTTCGCCACAGTGGAGACATGGCAGATGCTTGTCTCACAGTGGCCAGAAGCAGAGTCAAAGAGCAAGTTCACTGCAGCAGACTCCTTCCCTCCTGCTGTTGTTTTATCTGTAACTCCAGACCATCGGATGGTGCTGCCCACATTGAGGGGCGATGCTTCTCCCCTCAGCTGCTACCCCACAGTTCAGTCATCACTGAAAATATCCTCAGAGAGTCGCCCAGAAGTGTCCTTTACTAACCTTCTAGGCTTTTTTAGTTCAAAAAAAAAAATTAACGTTAGAGATTAGCCATTATTCCTGGGTAAACAAACACTGTCACGTGCCTGGAGAGATGGCTCAGCAGTTAAAGAACACTGACTGCTCTTCTGGAGGTTCAATTCCCAGCACCCACATGGCAGCTCACAACCATCTGTAACCCTGGTTCCAGGGCATCTGAAGCCCTTTTTTGGCCTTTGTGGGCACAAATATAGTATATACACACATACATGCAAAAACTCATACATACAAAAATAAATGTTTTTAAAGGAGTTAAAACATATAAATTAATGTATACATAATTGTCAATTAATAAATATTGGAAACTAGCTTACCACAAGTAATTTGGGACAATCTTAGATACGCATGTACAATCATCTCAGGCAAGAGGACACACCAAGAAGTCTCAGTGGTTTGGAGTTTTTAATGAGTAAGGAACAATAAGCATTTGTTAAGAGATCTGGAATTTTAAAATTCAGCCCAAGACTGGAGAGCTGTCGCAGGGGTTAAGAGCACTTGCTGTTCTTGCAGAGGACCTCGGTTCAGTTCTCAGAACCACATGGTGGTTCTCAATCATCTTAACTCCAGGTCTGGGGATCAGACTCTCTTTTCTGACTTCCAAGAACACCAGGCTCACATATGCTGCCCTTACACACACGCAGGCAACATATCCACACACATTAAAAAATAATAAAAAGAAGTCTAGCCCAAAGTCTTTCAGCAACCTTGAGAAGTTTGCCTCCCATGCTTGCCCTTTCGGTTTCAACTGACTGAAAGAGATTAAAGAGCAATCAAGAGATAACGGAAGTTATTGTACATTTTGTTGCAAAATGATGGGAAAATTCAAAGATCATAATCATAAGCAAATTTTAACATAAGTTAGTAAACTACTTTTACAGACAAATAATTGAAACAGTATGACCTCAAAGTTATGCAATTTATGCAAATGTTTGGGAAATGAATTGAGCTTAAAGATGTATTTGGATGCCTCAAGATCTCAAAAATAACCATTTAGAAGCAGCCAAATAAAATCCTTAATTGAAAACATAAATCTTCCATAGATTAAGGCATAAAAGCAAATTAATTTAAGATGTCCATTCAAAATAGTGAACACATAAAAATATTGTGTGAAAACTTAAAGTTGTAGCTTTTATCTATATTTCAATAAATATTGTGATAAATCAATAAATATGAAGTGATTGTTGTGTATTAAATTGTTCTAACAAATCATTGTGGTTTTCAGCATAGTCAACAAAAAAAGCAGTATGTTAAAAAAAAATAACATATACACAAAAGTTAGGGTGTAATAATGAAATCACTTGCCTGGTGGTGGTAGCACACGCCTTTAATCCCAGCACTCAGGAGGCAGAGGCAGGCGGATTTCTGAGTTCAAGGCCAGCCTGGTCTACAGAGTGAGTTCCAGGACAGCCAGGGCTACACAGAGAAACCCTGTCTCGATAAAAAAAAAAAGAAAAGAAAAAAAAAAAAGAAAGAAAGAAAGAAAGAAAGAAAGAAAGAAAGAAAGAAAGAAAGAAAGAAAGAAAAGATGACTTTATCCCAGCACATATACTTCCTAAGTAAGCAAAATGGTCTTACCTTGATCCCAAAGACCCTTGGTTTTTTGGTTTTTTGGAGTTTTGTTTTTGTTTTTGTTTTGGTTTTTTTCAAGACAGGGTTTCTCTGTGTGGCCCTGGCTGTCCTGGAACTCACTTTGTAGACCAGGCTGGCCTCGAACCCAGAAATCCGCCTGCCTCTGCCTTCCAAGTGCTGGGATTAAAGGCGTGTACCACCACCGCCTGACTGACCCTGTTTTTAAAATCAGAATAATCTTTTTTATTTTTGACAGATGGGGTGGGCCTATTTCTATTACTTTTGGTCTAAATTTTATAAACCCAAATCTCAGAATTTTATATGAAGTAGTTAAGTTTAGTGACATTAGAAAGACAATCTGAGGCTGAAGAAAAGGGCTTAGTGGCTAAGCACACTGGCTGCTCTTCCAGGGAGCTCAAGCTTGAGTCCCACACCAACATGTCAGCCCACAGCCACTTGTAGCTCCAGTTCTAAAGGATCCAACACTCTCTGCCATCAGTGGGCACTAAACTGGTACACAGACACGTATGCAGGCAAAATACTTATACACATAAAATAAAAAATAAAAATAAAAGAGAAAAATCTATTGTAAAAATAAGCTTTTAAGAATAGGCCAGCAAGCCGGGCAGTGGTGGTGCACGCCTTTAATCCCAGCACTTGGGAGGCAGAGGCAGGTAGATTTCTAAGTTCAAGGCCAGTCTGGTCTACAGAGTGAGTTCCAGGACAGCCAGGGCTACACAGATAAACCCTGTCTTAAAAAACCAAAAAAAATAAAAAAATAAAAAAAATAGGCCAGTGGGCATGGTGGTGTACGCCTTTAATCCCAGCACTCGGGACTGAGTTCAAGGCCAGCCTGGTGAGTTCCAGGACAGTCAGGGCTATACAGAGAAACCCTGTCTTGAAAAACAAAAAAAAAAAAAAACCCAAAAAACAAAAACAACAACAAAAAAGAATAGGCCAGACTCCAGATCCCCCAGAGCTCCCAGGGACTGGACCACCAACCAAAGAATACACATGGAGGTGAAAGACTGAGAGGAGTGCCTCGCTCAGGCCTCGGGACAATAGCAGACACCCAAGAACTCACGAGAGACCAAGCTTGATGCAAATCACAAGAGGCTTTATTCGGGGTGGTGGGGTGGTGGGGGAAAGCCAGAGCTCTGGGGACGACTCATATCCCACACAGGGGTAGAGGAGTCGACCTCGAGGGGAAAGAGGTCCCAGTTTTTATAGGACTTCAGAGGGGAAAGGGAAAGGGGGGAGTAGGGGATTTCCAGATCTAAACAATGTCTATTCTCAAGAAATGGGTATTGGAGGGGTACAAGGAAAGAGTCTGGTGCAGGTGTAGCAACTCCGGATTGGCCCGGTTGTGGTTGCTGGGGAGATTTTCCAACTCTTTCCCAGCAACCAATATCACAAACACCTGGCAATGGGCTTCATCAGTGGGCACACACATGGGTTCAAGGAACGGTCAAAACATTGGCAGACACACGGGCTCAAGGAGTGGCCAGAGCATTGTGCACCTCTATTTTTCTAAATCAGTGAAGCTAGTTCTGCTAGCAATGAAATCTATTTTGCCAATTTCAGGACTTCTGTGACCTTTTACATTCTATCAGGATCTTTCAGAGGGACCCCATGGCTCTGGCTGCATATGTGGCAGAGGATGGCCTTGTTGGACATCAGTGGGAGGAGAGGCCCTTGGGCCTGAGGGTGTTCAATGCCCCAGTTTAGGGGAATACCAGGGTGGGAAGACAGAAGTGAGAGGGTGGGTAGGGGAGCACCCTCATAGACGCTGGGGGAAGGGAGATGGGATAGGGAGTTTCCAAAGGGGAGACCTGGAAAGGGGAAAACATTTGAAATATAAATAAAGAAAATATTTAATTAAAAAATACATTAGTTCACAAAAACAAAAACAAGCAAACAAACAAACAAAAAAAACCTAATCCCGCACTTGGGGTGCAATGGTAGGCAGATTTCTGAGTCTGTGGCCAGCCTGGTCTACAGAGATAGTTCCAGATCAGCCAGGGCTACTATACAGAAAAACAAACAAGAAAGAATAAATGTTAATTAATATGATGATTTGTATATGCTTGAACCAGGGCGTGGCATTATTGAGAAGTGTGGCCTTGCAGTAGTTGTGCCACTGTGGGTGTGGGCTTAAATCCCCTCAACCTAGCTGCCAGAAAGTATTCTGCTAGTAGCCTTCAGATGAAGATGTAGAACTCTCAGCCCCTTCTGTACCATGCCTACCTGGATGCTGCCATGTTCCTGCCTTGATGATAATGGACTAGACCTCAGATCCTGTAAGCCAGTCCCAATTACATGTTGTCTTTCTAAGAGTTGCCTTGGTCATGGTGTCTGTTCACAGCAGTAAAACCCTAACTAAGACAATTAAAGCATTTTGTTAATGTATGTGTACATGCCTGTGGAGGTCAGAGGCAAGCTGTAGCAGTTGGTCCTCTTCTTCTACCATGTGGGTTCCAGGTTCCGGGTTGTCTTAGTCAGGGTTTCTATTCCTGCACAAACATCATGACCAAGAAACAAGTTAGGGAGGAAAGGGTTTATTTGGCTTACACTTCCATACTGCTGTTCATCACCAAGGAAGTCAGGACTGGAACTCAAGCAGGTCAGGAAGCAGGAGCTGATGCAGAGGCCATGGAGGGATGTTCTTTACTGGCTTGCCTCACCTGGCTTGCTCAGCCTGCTTTCTTATAGAACCAAGACTACCAGCCCAGAGATGGTCCCACCCACAAGGGGTCTTTCCCCCTTGATCACAAATTGAGAAAATGCCTTACAGTTGGATCTCATGGAGGCATTTCCTCAACTGAAGCTCCTTTCTCTGTGATAACTCCAGCTGTGTCAAGTTGACATAAAACTAGCCAGTACAATTGACCCCTTGTCAACTTGACACACAAAAACATCACTAGTAAGCCTCAACCCTTACATTCTTATTCATCCCCAAGATCTAAATAACTTTAAAAGTCCCACAGTCTTTACATATTCTTAAAATTTCAATCTCTTTAAAATATCCATCTCTTTTAAAATTCAAAGTCTTTTTACAATTAACAAAAGTCTCTTAACTGTGGGCTCCACTAAAATAGTTTCTTCCTTCAAGAGGGAAAATATCAGGGCACAATCACAATCAAAAGCAAAAGTCAATCTCTAACTGTCCAATGTCCGGGATCCAACTCACGATCTTCTGGGCTCCTCCAAGGGTTTGGGTCACTTCTCCAGCCAGGCCCTTTGTAGCACACACGTCATCCTCTAGGCTCCAGATGCCTGTACTCCACTGCTGCTGCTGCTCTTGGTGGTCATCTCATGGTACTGGCATCTCCAAAACACTGCATGACCCCTTCAGTCCTGGGCCTTCAATTGCAACTGAGGCTGCACCTTCACCAATGGCCTTCCATGGCCTCTCACAGTGCTGAGCCTCAGCTGCTTTGCGTGACCCCTTCATGCCTTCAAAACCAGTACCACCTGGGTGACCCTTACATATTACCAAGTCCCGCTGCAGCAGGAGTACAACCTTGGCCATCTCTGGAACACAGCCTCTTTGTGCTTTCAGAAAACACTTCCCAGAAGATGTCACCTCAATGATGCTGGTCTCTTCTTAATCACCGCTAATTTCTTAGCTCCAGCTAACCAGCATCAATAGTCCCAGTAATGCAAAGTTTTTGCTTTGGTAGTTCGGGTATCTTGTTAATCACAGCTGATTCTTCAGCCCCAGCTAACCAGAACTACAGCATCTTCACAATCAAAACAGCAATGGCCCTGAAAAGAGTTTTTAATTTTCCCTCTGAAATTTCACAAACCAGACCTCCATCTTCTGCAGTGTTCTCAACATTATCTTCCAAGCTCCTACACAACATCCGACAGAGCTCTTAACAATGGATGGATCTTCAAGCCCAAAGTTCCAAAGTCCTTCCACAGTCCTCCCCAAAACATGGTCAGGTTGTCACAGGAATACCCCACTCTGCTGGTACCAATTTGTCTTAGTCAGGGTTTCTATTCCTGCACAAACATCATGACCAAGAAACAAGTTAGGGAGGAAAGGGTTTATTTGGCTTACACTTCCATACTGCTGTTCATCACCAAGGAAGTCAGGACTGGAACTCAAGCAGGTCAGGAAGCAGGAGCTGATGCAGAGGCCATGGAGGGATGTTCTTTACTGGCTTGCCTCACCTGGCTTGCTCAGCCTGCTTTCTTATAGAACCAAGACTACCAGCCCAGAGATGGTCCCACCCACAAGGAGTCTTTCCCCCTTGATCACTAATTGAGAAAATGCCTTACAGTTGGATCTCATGGAGGCATTTCCTCAACTGAAGCTCCTTTCTCTGTGATAACTCCAGCTGTGTCAAGTTGACACAAACTAGCCAGTACACGGGTCTTCACTTTTGCTGGCAAACGCCTTTACCAACTGAACCATCTTGCCATCACTAACCATTAATTTTAAAAATTAATGTAATTTTTATTTAAAATTGTAATTAATTAAATGTAATGTAAAAATAAATGTAGTTAAATGTAATTAAAAATGTAAGTCTATGGCTCACATCTTCAGAGAAAATGTGAAATTGGATGCACAAACGTTTAACTTTTTTGCAATGATTAAAAGCTGACTGTATTGAACTGTATTGTGACTGAATTGCACGATTTAAGGTAAACCTGAGTACAGCTGGAATGTGCAACTCACATCCCTGCCATCTTACTCATCCACTCTGGATCACAGATGAAAGCGTAGAACAGACCATGGATTAGTGTAGTTATCATCGTAGTTCCCTATAACTGTCAGATGAAAGGGAGTCTCAACTGTGGGGTTGCCCAGATCAGATTGGCCTGTGGGCATGTGTGTTGCGGACTGTCTCAAGTATTATTTGATGTAGGAGGAGCCAGTCCACTCTGGGCAGCACTATTTCCTAGGGAGGTGGTCCTGGGCTGCATAAGAAAGCTAGTTAACACAAGACAGAAAGCAAGCTAGCAAGCACGTTCCTCCATGGTACTGCCAAGTCCCTGCTTGGGTTCCTGCCCTGCCCTCCCTCAACCATCAGCCTTTCCTCGGCCCAAGTTGCAGCGGTTCATACTGTGTTCACATGAAGCAGAGGAGTGAGTGACAGTGCCCAGCCCCCAGACTCCATTTTAGAGAACTTGATCTAAGTTTGAACTCAGGTAAACTAGCAGGCTGGTACTTAGCATTTGTTTCCAAGTTGCCCCTCAACCAAACCCGAGCCTAGCTCCAGTCTCTAGGCTAATCCCCAACAAGACCAGTGTTCCAGGTTACACCCTCAACAAGACCAGTGTCTCCAGGTTCTCCCCCCCAACAAATCTGCACCCCAGGTTTCAAGGCCAACCCCTTCCCAACAACCACCAATGCAGAGGGGAGCAGAAGTGAAGTTTATGATGGGACTTCCAGCACCAGCTAATTGTGTTATAGGCTATGGCAGCTTTCCAATTAGGTGCTTGCACACGTACTCCCTGCTTGCTGCTCACTATAAAGCCTTGCCCTGATTGACATTCGGGGCTCCCCCACAACCAGAACCATCCTGCAAGACAGCGGTGCATTGGAAGGGCCCTGAACTAGCTTGAATAAAGACCCTGCTGTGAGATTGGCTCCTGTGTATGTTTTTGGGATCACTAACATTTCCACGGCACAACAACACACAATGCATTTTTAAAGGGAAAATAGTTGAATAATGAATTGTCTGTGATTAACAATGAAAATGGGGGGCTGGAGAGATGGCTCAGCTGTTAAGAGCACTGACTGCTCTTCCAGAGGTCCTGAGTTCAATTCCCAGCAACCACATGGTTGCTCACAACCATCCATAATAAGATCTGGTGCCCTCTTCTGGGGTGTCTGAAGACAACTACAGTGTAGTCATATAAATAAAATAAGTCTTTCAAAAAAAATGAAAATGGGCTAAGCGTGGTAGAATACACGATAAAAGCCCTGGTTTCAACAGGCAGTAGTGGCATATGCCTTTAATCCCAGCACTTGGAAGGCAAAGGCAGGTGGATTTCTGAGTTCAAGTCCAGCCTGGTCTAAAGAGTGCATTCCAGGACAGCAGGGCTATACAGAGAAACCCTGTCTAAAACAAAACAAAACACCCCAAAACCAATCAACCAACCAACAAACAAAAAGCCCTGGGTCAGTGGCAACAAATACAAATAAACATGACACGATGTCTTAGTGTTCAATTGCTGTGAAAAGATGCCATGACCATGGCGACCCTTATAGAAGAAAGAATTTAATTGGGGCTGGCTTATAGTTTCAGAGTTTAATTTATTATCATTACAGTGGCACACAGGCAAATATGGCGCTGAAGATGTAGCTAAGAGGTTTTACATCCAGATCCACAGGCATCAGGCAGAGGCCAGGGGACACAATTCCTCCAACAAGGTTACACCTACTCCAACAAGGCCATTCTTCCTAATTATTCTCAAGTATCACCACTCCTTGATGACTAAGCATTCAAATGTATGTGAGCAGCAGTGCATACTGCTGAGGGGGGAGATATTTTCTTTTCAGGTTCCTTACTGTAGAGGAATTTTAATCCAGCAATATGGCTACTCCAGCTGGAACACAGACACCCCTTTAATCCCAGGAGACAGAGGCAAGCAGATTTCTGAGTTCAAGGCCAGCCTGGTACAAAGCAAGTTCCAGGCACAGAAACGCTTAGGTCCAGGTATGGTGGCACATGCCTTTAATCCCAGACTCAGGAGTCAGTTGAGAGGTGGTGCAGTGGAGTTGAGTCAGTGGCAGTTTGGTTGGTAGCAGTTGAGTCTGTGGAGTTCAGAGGCAGTTTTTACCAGGAGAGTTTGACAGACAGGTTGCAAAGAGAACAAGCTAGACCCAGGTAAAGACAGAATGAGAAGGAACCAGAAGATTAGAACAGATTGTTAGAATTAATTTGAGGCCGAGCAGAACAATTCAGTCAGAAAGTGAGAGAAGTGAGTTTGAGTCAGTCAGCTTGGAAGAGGAGTTTGAGCCAGAACAGCTGAGTTGAACCAGCCAGCCAGAATTCAGAAAGAGCTGGAAAGGGTGAGCTTATTCCCCATTAAGTCTTTGAGAGGACAATTACACCAGGCAAACACAAGATACATTTACAACTTCCATTGTGTTGATAATCATGGAAAGACCGGCACTCACAGTAATATTAACAACCCCAAAGACTGACAGCACCAATCCTTGTGTAGTCCTTACCCATGCTGACTCCTGGTTTGACTATAGTATTTGCTTTGGTCATGGGCACTGACAATGATACCTTTGTATGTACAGGAAGAGGCTCTATGTACACTGGGACTTGCTCTTGTATCCTGCCACTATTATCCTGTAGGAAGCTAGATCTAGCTTTCTAAAGCAGAGAAGACCACTGAGTTCTCTAACTGACTTAACTTCTAATTGTCCAAAGGAACCCAATTGAGACCAGCAGAAGCATGCCACCAAACTACAGAACGCAGAGGAATTTGCTGTAATAATAGGCCACACATTTGGGGGGTGGTTTCACACCAAAGTTTACACAAAACCTAATTTCAAGATATTTGACCTTAAAGGAAAATATGTCAAGATGACCAACACAATTCCCATGATAGAACTAACCCATAAAGGTGGACCTAGAATTTTCCAAAAGGCAAGGAAGGATGTTATATTTAAAAAATCTAAAAATCTAAAATCTACTAATCTAAAATCTAAACAGAGCTCCCCATAGTTAAATTACAGCTACTTTTTTGCATCAAAAGTGAAATAAAGATTATATTTAATAAAAACAAGATCATAGAAAGCCATGAGTCAAAAGAAAATAAGAATTTAATTTCTCTTTAAATACCCAGTGCTTAATTAAACTCTACTCAGAAAAGAAAAATACTATTGCCAAAATTAAATTGTAGGATTTCTTTATATGGATCCAAAGGCTAAGAGGAGCCTAATGACACCGAAGGATAAGACTTCTTTCCTTTGAAATATAAATAGTCTTCTGAGACTTCCTGCAACGCCCTCAACCTCACCCACCTACCGGACATTTATCCACTACTTTGTCACCAAACATCAAGACACAAGGCAGAGCACTCCTTCCATAGCCCTGGGAGGATCTCCCACTTGACACTGGGACTGGAGACTTAAAAATAAATCAAAATTCTGAAGCCAAATAGATTTTGCCTTTCAAGGGGATTTTAATATTTCAAAGTTATTCCTTTTCTTAAAATTTAGTTCTTTTAGAGTGATTTGGTCGGCTATTTTAAAAGTATGTTTCTATTTTATAAAGTGCATATGTGTGTGCTTGAGTGTATGTATGTGCACCACGGGCCTGTAGGGGCCTGTAGAGGTCAGAAGGGGCACTGGATCCCCTGGCACTAGAGTGATTGGTGGGAACTGAGAACTGAGCCTGGGTTCTTTGTAAGAATGGACAGTGTTCCTAACTGTTGAGCTATCACTTAGCTGTTTTGAAGTTAGTTGCATTTATTAAATATGCCTGATGAAGGTCAAGAGCTTACTGAGTCTTCCTTTAGTTTATAGCTAGTAGGTTGAAAGAATTCACCTCAACCCAAAATAGCCATCCAACTGAGACTATTTGCTCTGAATGTTTCTAGGATGTGAAATACAAAAACAATCCGTGTACAGAGGGTTTTTCCTTTCTTTCTTTCTCTCTCTTTCTTTCTTTCTTTCTTTCTTTCTTTCTTTCTTTCTTTCTTTCTTCCTTCCTTCCTTCCTTCCTTCCTTCCTTCCTTCCTTCCTCCCTCCCTCCCTCCCTCCCTCCCTCCCTCCCTCCCTCCCTTCCTTCCTTTTTCTTTTTCTGTTTACAAAGTTGTTTTTTCCCTCTTTTTTTTGGTACATTATATGCATATACGATATAAAGGACCAAGATATTTTTGGCAAGAATTCCCATTGTCCAAGACAATCACTGTCAACTTCTGGCTGATTCTTTGGTATTTTAGCTAAATATGGTGATTTTATTTCTCGGTGGTAATGTTTTTTTGTCATTGTCTTTTCAGTGTGGAAGATGAAAGCTAAGTTCTTTCTCGTGAGACCAAGTCTCTCTACGTAGTCCTGGCTGCCTGGAACTCACTATGTAGACCAGGCTGTCCTTGGACTCACAGAGATCTGCCTGCCTCTGCCTTCCAAGTGTTAGCATAAAAGGCATATACCAGCATTCCCACTTACCTTTCTTTTGCATGTTCCTCCAAACCTCCAGCATGAAAGTACATGTCAGTGCTTTAAGCTCTTAGACAGCTATGCTGTGATTTGTTTATTCTGTCCAAAGTAAGAAAAAATGTCATTGGTGTAATGGGCCAATGTGATGCTCTGCAAGATGTCTGGAAGGTCTGGGTCTCTCCTGGCTATTTCATGAGAGGCAGCAGGAGCACCATTAGGAAAGCACTAGGACCCAACTGCAAATGTGCTCTTTTCTATGTTTCATAAAATTGCCAACTGGTTCAGATCCATTCTTATGGTTGGAATAAAAAAATTTACACATTCACCAGAATCAATGATGCATACAAATACCCGAGGCTGTATGAATCTGCTCTAGAAAATGCCCAACATCTGGCACAGCAGCTGCATTCTGACCTACTAATAGGGTGAGCTTGCAGTAATCTTCTGTCAGTCTTTGTCATCTCCATATATTGTTTGTAGGGCCAGATGGTGAATTAAATGGGAGTATGCTCTGCAGGTCTGTTTCCTTCCAATTCATATGGGTGGCTCTAATTCCTGCCATTCCCTCCTGAAAAAAAAATTATTTTTCTGTATGTTCAAATCTGATTGTGACAGTATTTGTGAGTCTCTCAGAGGTAGTTTATTGTTTTAGTTCTTTTGGCTGCTGTAACAAAACTACAGACCAGGTGGTTTATAAACATCAAAAATGTATTTATGATGGTGTTTGATGTGGGAAGTCCAAGATCAAATCACCAGGAGCTCCTATATTTGGTGAGGGGCTGCTGTATGGGAAAGGGACAAAAACATCCTCTACAATCTCTTTCTAAAGGACAGTTTATTCCATTCCTAAACAGCTTCTAAGGACCTTACCTCCAATGTCACACTGAGAATTAGGTGTCACCATATGGAATACTTTGGAGGGACGCATACATAGTCTGTTTTAGATGAGGCTACAAATGGGCCAGTCATGATGGTGTGTGTGTGTGTGAGAGAGAGAGAGAGAGAGAGAGAGAGAGAGAGAAGAGAAGAGAAGAGAAGAGAAGAGAAGAGAAGAGAAGAGAAAAGAGTCTTACTCTATAGTTTGAAATATCTCCAGTTTATGATCCTCCTGCCTCAGTCTTCTGAGTGCTAGGATTACAGGTAAGTACCAACATGCACAGTAAATTATTATCATTCCAAAAAATGTTGTAAATTCCTTGAGAATGTCATACAATATATTTTGATCACATTCACTAGCTCCCCTTCCACCTCCCTAAGCTCCAACTTTGTGCTTTCTCCCTTTTGAAACTCTTTTAAAAGGACACATCAATTCCAATCTCTACTGCCCATATACTCCTAGGAATGAGGTTGACTTACTAGGTGTCACAATTTTAAAGAAAACCGACTCTCCCTTCCTTCAGAAGCCATCAACCATCCACAGCCCTAAGTTAAGTGTGGAAGTTTGTAAACAAGTTTCCTACTTTATGTTTACATTTTTGTAAAATGAGGAAGATGAATCGAGTTCTCTTTCTATGGACATATATCTAGGAAAGACCACATGGGAACACAGTGGGTGTATGTTGCAGGATATTTGATCATATTGGGAACCCTTAGATTGTGAACTAGGCAATCTCGGTTTGTGGTGTGGCTCAGCCCTAGCACATACTTTTAATCCAAGAACTTTCTGTAAACAAGAGCTAAATAAAGTCAACCTTAGGTCAAGAGGTCAAGCAACGAGGCCACAGGGAGTGAACAAAGGAAACAGAAAGGAGGGACATTGAGAAGATTTTTTTTTTTTGGTTTTTTAAGACAGGGTTTCTCTGTGCAGTCCTGGCTGTCCTGGAACTCACTCTGTAGACCAGGCTGGCCTTGAACTCAGAAATCTGCCTGCCTCTGCCTCCCAAGTGCTGGGATTAAAGGCGTGCACCACCACTGCCCAGCTGAGAATTTTTTAAGGCAGCAGGGAGGAGGAGGGGGGAGGGGGAGCTTTTTCCTTCTGGGACACTGGTGAAATAGGAAGGTCAGCTGGTGCTTTTTCTGCTTCTCTGAGCTAGCATGTTTTCACCCCAGCACCTGGCTCCTGACTCTTCATTGGTTCAATGGAACGTTTGGGATTTGGTTTCATAATCAACAGCAATACGCTAGAAAGAACTCACCAACACATGATCTTACATTCCCTGTCTCTAGAACCATTAGAGATAACTATTATTTAAACCATTCTGTATACTTTGTAATAGTGGCCTGAGCGAAAGCACTGTACCATGTTTGGCTGGAGACAGAAGGCAGTTCAAAGGCTTCTACTTAGAACTGCCACCATGACAGTCTGGCATTGTTTGTTTGTTTGTTTGTTTTTATCTCCTGAGGCTGTGCTGTGATTGGTACTAGCATCCTTACTATAGCCTCAAGTATATATAGCCTTGTTACTCAGCTTTTTATGTGTGTGTGTGGTTTTTCGAGACAGGGTTTCTCTGCTCTGGCTGTCCTGGAACTCACTTTGTAGACCAAGCTGGCCTCAAACTCAGTGCTGGGATTAAAGGCGTGCGCCACCACCGCCCAGCCACTCAGCTCGTTTTTGAGTTACCTGGATGATACAATCCTGGAGCTTCCTGATGTTGCAACATTAATCATATTGAAAATCTTACTCAGTAGACCATGCTGGCCTCAAACTCAAAGAGATCCGCTTCCCTTTACTTCCCAAGTGCTGAGATTAAAGGCACACAGTACCACTGCCCAGCAAACCATTTCTCACTGCTCTGTGCCTGCTTGCTTTCCATCTGCGTCTTTGGTACAGTAGGCTGCACCTCTAACAAAGAAAGGAGAGGAGCAGTGATAACTGGTAGCAGCAGGAGTGGCTGCAGCCTTGAGGAAGTGGCTGGAGAAACCCAGAGAGTGACCTCTGCAGGGAGCAGAGGCAATAGAGACAAGGAGGCCTGGGAGAACCAGAGATGAGACATAGCAAGCCTCAGTCTCCAGAAGAGCTCAGAGAGCTGCCAACCCTTAAAACCTAAGAGCTGTAACACAGGCCACTGTGGGAGCTGAGGGGAATTTATCCCTGCAGGCAACTCAATGGCTGTTAACACTACTGGGTGCTGCTTTGTGGTTGCCTATTATTGGAAGCTGAAGATCATATAGCTTCATAGTGCTGGGCCCACTGGTTGTTAAAATTTATAGCTATGAGCCTCCAATCTGAGTCGTTAGAACCCTCTTTGGCATCTTGATCCTGGGGCCTAAGCTATTAGGGCTTGTTCTGGGTCTGGCAGTTCTGTCTCTAGGCTTTGAGCACGCAGGGGCCCCATTCTGCCAACACTAGTTTATCATTCTTAGCTGGCTATGATTTCTATCTATATAGAACCACCCTAGCTGGCTGATGGGTAATGACTCCATTTACTAACTGGCCTCTCTGTGTTTTCATGCTAATGGAAATCTGGATGTTTCTGGTCTCTAGATGTCAATGTTAGCTCAGACTTTGTATCTTCCACCCCTTGAAATATTCAGCTATAGCCATTTCCTTAGGATAAAGCTACCCAAGTAAATGGCCAAAGATTCCTTCTGTTAGGTCCAAAGGAAACTCCAATTCTGCAAACTTCAAAGGCAGTCTAATGGGCTCAACCTGGGCTATAAGGAAGATATCTGATGGCTAAGTAAAAGCCAGCATTCCTCAGGAACTTGTGAAACTGGTTTCCATCTACCAAAAGAAGTGATTTCCCTTACCTTTGGTACAAAGTACACATGGCTACCTGTGGCGCCTATCAGCCTATCAAAGTCCAAGCTTGCCTCCAGGCTCCTCAGTATCACTAGTACCTGTTTTCACATTTCAAAGTCCATGGTAGCATCCTGCCCTTCTCACCTCCTCCTCTACCCTAGACTCCCTCCTGCTCACAGGCTTCCTTCTCAGCTACTCATTGTCCTGGTAACCCTGCTATTCCTGCTATGCTTGCCCTCTTTCTGTGTCTGTTCTTTTCCTCTCACCATGCTTTCTCTATTCTCCATTCTTTTTTTGTTTGTTTGTTTGTTTGTTTGTTTGTTTTTTCGAGACAGGGTTTCTCTGTGTAGCCCTGGCTGTCCTGGAACTCACTCTGTAGACCAGGCTGGCCTCGAACTCAGAAATCCGCCTGCCTCTGCCTCCCGAGTACTGGGATTAAAGGTGTGCGCCACCACGCCCGGCTCTATTCTCCATTCCTATTCTCCCTTCTCTCACAGATAGCCCTGGCCGTGGTTAGTTTACCTCTTTCTGTCATTGCTCTGGACTCTTCCAGATACCTCTGGATGGTCTTTCCCATCTACAATAAAAACCTTCACCTTAACCATACCACAAAGCAATCCTGTCGTCAGTTTATACATGTTTAAGAAAGAACTGGGGTGTTGGGGTTTCTATTTCTGGGATAAAAACCATCTCAACCAAAAGCAGCTTGGGGAGGAAAGTATTTATTTCAGCTTAGAGTTTATTGTCAGTCCGGCATGAAAGGAAGTTAGGGCAGGAACCTGGAGGCAGGAACTGAAGCCGAAACCATGGAGTAACACTATTTACAAGTTTGTTCCTCATGTGTTATTCCTCTTGCTTTGTCTGTTTGTTTGTTTGTTTGAGACATGGTCTCACTACAGATCCCTGGCTGGCTTGGAAGCATTTTAATCAATGAATTCTAGGCTTACCAACAGGCTCAGGTCTGTAAATGTTGCAATCCATGATTTACTGGATGACAGACTCCAGCGTTGTGACCATCTGTGGTATACTTTCTTAATGATTGATGTGGAGGGCTCAGCCCACTCAGGGTGGTGCCAACGCTGGGCAGATGGTCCTGAGTTGTACAAGAAAATACGCTGAGAAAGCGAGGTGGAACAAGCTAATAAACATTACCAATCCCTTGTTTTCAGATTCTGTTCCTGCCTCGAAGCTCCTGCACTGCTTGAATTCCTGTCTTGACTTCTTCAGTGATGGACCATTACCTGAAAGCGTAAGATGAAATAAACCCTTTCCTCCCTAAAATGCCTTTAGTTGTTTTATCACAGCAATAGAAATTCTAAGACATAAGTTGGTACCAGAAGTGGGGTACTGCTGTGACAGACCCCATTATGTTTTGGGGAGACTGTAAAAGGACTTTGGAACTTTGGGCTAGAAAGGCCATTGAGTTCAGAACTCAGCTATCATTGCAGTAATTTCAAAGAAAATTCTAAGTGCAGTGTAAATGATGAAGGCCTGGCTTGAAAAGTTTCAAAGGGAAGTTTTTAGAGAATTTGGTGGGACCATTCAATATTTTGAACAAAGAAGCTGTTGGTGTGGTCAGCTAGGGCTGAAGAATTAGCTGTGATTAAGAAGAGGCAGGCATCATTGAGGCAAAATCTCCTGGGAAGTGTCTCATTAGGATTAGTACACAGAACCTATGGTCCAGAGGGTCCAAGGCTGTTGTATCTTTGTGCTGGCAGCTGAATTTGGTAATGTGTAAGAGTTTCTCAGCTTGTATTGATTTTGAAGGTCATGGATAGAAGCTAAGGCTTGAAACCATGAGAAGCCAGGAAAGGTCACTGGTGAGGTGAAGGTACAACCTCAGTAGTAGTAGGATCTCCAGGTTTGGAAGGGATCAGTGACCACACAACTCCATCTCCACCACAGGGGGCAAGTGAACTCCAGCAAATTTACTTTTCAATGAATCAAAAGAGGTCCTTATTCCATTTTTTTTTTCACCTTATGAGAAACCACTAGTTGTTTGTGTTTTTAGACATGGCTTAAAAAAAGGATAGCAAAGAATGCTAATTGTCCCCCTTATTATTTTTGGAAGGGCATGTAGTCTCCCAGGAATAAGTTATGATCTAAATACTGAATCTGTAAATTATACAGAAGAATAATAGCTGTAGATGGTCAGATCTCAAAGAAATGGAAAACAGATTTGGTTAACCAGGCAGAGTTTGACAGTATCTCTTATTCTGTTAGTTCAAAAATATGGCACTGTAATGTATTACACAGGACAACAACCTAAGACTGACTTAAATTATTAACTCTAGCTTTATTTCCTGTGTATTTACTGGCTGTGTTTGGTCTCCTTAGGTAATATGAAATGCCAGGCAACTTTTGTCTGTTTAAAAATTATTGTATGGGGTCGGGCGGTAGTGGCGCACGCCTTTAATCCTAGCACTTGGGAGGCAGAGGCAAGCGGATTTCTGAGTTCAAGGCCAGCCTGGTCTACAAAGTGAGTTCCAGGACAGCCAGGGCTACACAGAGAAACCCTGTCTCGGAAAAAAAAAAAAAAAGAAAAAAAAGAAAAAAATTATTGTATAAATGTGAGCACAGGCACAGCCCACAGCACTTGTGTCGTCTGAGGACAACTTTTGGAAGATGGATTTATCCTTCTACTGTGGGTTTCAGGGTTGTTTGGCTTCACAGAAAGCAACTTTTACCCACTGAACCCTGGTGGCTGTCGTCCTCCTCCTCTTCCTCTTCCTCCTGAGACAGGGTCTCTCTATGTAATCAAGATGGGCTGTGACTCACGAGTCTCTTGACTAAGCCTTTCAAGTGCTTGCATAATAGGAACACACCACAACACCTATATCTCAATATATGAAAGCATGCCAACCCACTGAATTTCTGGCAGTTCTTCTGCCCCAGCCTCCTTGGTGAGGGATTCCAGGTGTGCACCACTGTACCTGGTGCGACTCCTACCAGCTTAGCATTTCCACTGTCACTGTATTTCAAGTCACCATTCAGTCCTTGACTCTGAATCATCCTCTTCGTGGTTCTTCTTGCTTGTGCTCTGAGGTCTAGCTTTTTTTTTTTCCCCCACCACAAGTTATGGTATAAGCACTGCTACCTACTAGTTCCAATGTACTATTCAATGCTACTCAGCGAATTTAATAAGAGCTTTAACAGGACAGAAGGGGGAATTATGAGAAGGAACTTAGACAGGGAAGAGAGCCCCTTGGTCAGCCTCTGATGGCTGAGAATTCCAACTCATTTGCGGTAAGGCTGCCTACACAGTGATATTGGTACAAAGATATTTAATGCTAAAGTAACAGTAACCCAGGTTTAAGGCTGGAGTGTGGAGACAGAGCTGAGTAGAGCCTCATTCCTTTCTTTAGACATCGCCTAAGAATCTTAAATGAACTTTTAGTTCTGTTTTCCTAACTCTTCGTATCTCTGAGGGCTGGATAGTTACTTTACCCACCCCAACCCTGTCAGGAGCCTTCTAGAAACCATCCAATGATCTCATTTTAGGTTTCTTAGAAATCCTTTAGAAATAGAAACTTTGAAATCCTATAAATGACTTTTATTATTATAATTATTATTATTTTTAAGTTTCGATTGTCCCTTGAGTTTGTGCCCATTCTTGGACTGGTCTCTCTGGGATCCTTCCACTACAGCCATGTTTTCGTAGTTTATCTTTCCCTGCCCCTACAGTAAAGTATCTTTAAACTCCAAATCTGCTTCACAAACTGGCAAGTCTGAAAATGAGTTTCTGGAATTAAGCCACGAATCCCAGTTTGGACCGGGCGAAGGTCCCTAAAAGTTGACAGGAACTCCTCAGGCTGCCAGCTGACCCTGGAAAGTTGTGCATCCTGCTTGTTCCCACATACGCCCATTTCACTACAGTTCCTACCGTCGTACTTAGACTCCCTATTATCCAAGCATCCTGTCCTCATTTCCAACACCAAGCTTCTAAAGCTCCCGGTGCTATGGACACGTGTGATGTGCAGCTCATCTTCTCCCACAAATGGACCTCCCCTCCATGCCATTCAAAGTACACTTCCTGGAACTGTCTGCTGAAACGTCAGTCTTCATTATCCCATCGAAACGACCAAACGGTTACCTTTTTAAAAAAAATCTACCATTTACACTATTTCAAATCACCAGTTTAATTTCGGTCTTCAGTAGACTGTAGATCATGGAGTACATTCCCTTCGCTTGTTATCCCTACCATGCTGAAAATAGTTCAACAGGGCATTAAACAGGGCAACACACACGGAGGGCACTAAACAGGGCAACGCACACAGTGGGTACTAAACCGAGCAACACACACCGTGGCCATTCAACAGACCAACTCACGATGGGCATTAAACAGGGCAACGCACACAGTGGACATTTAAAAAACAACAAAAAAACCCCACTTGAACGGATTTGTACTGAGTTCTCATCAGCTGTAGTACCGCACTGTGAGATCATCTCACAAAAGACAGAGCATACAGAACCAAGCCCAAACCGGGTGAGGCTGTGCGGCTGCCTGTGGGTCATTCGGTACCGGCTCGCGCCAGAACCCGTTGAAGCTCCAGCCGCGAGACCAGCCTGAGAACTAAAACCCTTGTGCAGCCTGCGAGAGGGGAGAAGGACCCGAGGCTCCAAGGCGTTCGGCTGTGCACTGTCTAGCTAAGGCAGTGCTCATTCTTAACGCACAACTTGAGATAGGGTGGACCGCGGCTTCCTCGGTAAACTGGACGCCCAGCGGGCGCCGAGCAGCTAGCAAAGCGCATCAGCCATTTTCCGAGCGTCTTTGGTAACCCTTCCGGAGAGGGCACGCCAGGAGGGGGAAGAAAAAAAAAAAAAAAGAAAGAAAGAGGCGGGCCTGCACCGGGGCCTCGGCCCAGAAGCCACACCCTCCGGGCTCGCCACCTCCCCATGCTAACAAAACGGAAAGCGGAACCCTAACCTCGGCAGAGAAAGCGCGCACTGGAGCGCCAATGAGCTTGCAAAGAGCCGCTCCAGGGCGCCGTATGCTCTCCCGGGATTGGCTGGGCCTCGTTCCTTGTACTTTTTTTATTGGTCAGACTGTCTTCTCTGCCGGCTAATTGTTTTATTCGTATAGGTACTTTTTGATTGGCTCTTCCTGGTGGGGCGGAGGAATGAGGTTTTGGAAATTGTTCAGCCTGGATTGGCGCATTTGAGCACCTGAGGAAGGGGCTTGTCCCAGTCACTCCCTGTCCCATCTCCCGACCCGTAAGCTCCCTCCCCTTCAACTCGCGAGTGCTAATGTTTAAAAAGAATTAAAAAAAAAAAAAAAAAAAAAAAAAAAGAGGGCGTGAGCGAGCGAGTGAGCCTCCTGCGCGCCAGCCCGGCCTCCTGCGCAGCGCGCGCCTCTGCGAGGACCCGCGCGAGCTGCCCGTGCCGCTGCCTGCGCTGTTTAAACTGCAGAACCCGTTAGGCCCCGGGAGGAACTACCGTTCCAGCTGGTTCCGGAGCCGAGCGTGCCGGGGGCGAGGGGCGGTCGCGCGGCGGCTCGCGCCTTTCGCGCCTCTGCAACGTGGAGAGGAGAACCGGCACTTTCCGTGGACGCCACCTCCAGCCGCGACGCTGGCGCGGGCGGGGGTTCACTCGCGGGGGTCCTGAGACTGAGGAAAACGCGCCAAGTTCCCCCTCGGCGGCCGTGCGGGGACCCTGCGGCTCGGGAGCGCCGCCACCGCTGTGCGCCCGTAGCCTTCCCGGCCGGGCTGCGCCGGGGATGTAGTGGTGCCGCGGCGGGCAGGACCGAGCGGCGGCCCGGCTCCCGCTCCGCGGACGAATGGTCACTCCCCCGCGGGAGGCGCCCACCAGCGATCCCTCTCCCGGGACGGCGGCCGGGCTCACCTGTCGCGCCCGCACTCTGCCCGGCTGGTCTCCCCGGCGGCGGCGCCGCGGACTCGCGAAGGGCCATGACCGGGTAAGGAGCGCCCGGGGTTCAGGGCCCGGGGCTGCGCGGCAGGTGCTGACGGTGGGGAGGGCCCCTTAGGCTCGGGCTGCGCTGCGAGGGACTGCCGGCGGGCGCGGCGACCCCCGGGGTGGCACACCCAGGACCCAAGTGCCCCTCTGCCCACGCCTTTCGTAATGGGAGAGGCTGGCCGGGAGAAGAGATGTTTGTGATCGCAGTGTCCTGGGTCGGGGCTTGCGAAATTTTACCGCGCATTTTCTTGACTTACAGTTTCTCCAGAAGTGTGTACGGCGCCACGTGTCTTAACCCTGCGCCCAAGAGTTTGTTTTTATTGTTTCACGTTTTTCTTGAAAGAAGAGTTGAATCCTATCATTGTACACAGATTTGAAAAGTAGTGGGACTGAGGATTCACGGTGTCATTTGGTCAAGAAGACTTAGGGCTAAGTTCATTGTGCGAAGCTTGGGTTATAGTTCTGGAGAGGCTTTTTTGACTGAAAGCTCTGAGAAGGGACGTGGAGAACATAAGATTGGGCACCCGGGAAAGTGTCGCGCTCTTGGTGACCATCAGTGCTGGCTGGCTGTTTAGAGGGTCCCAGATTGGGTGGCTGGCCGAGATGACGGCCGCTGTTTGAGCTGGCTGATGACTTTTCTCTCACTGGCTCCCAGGAAGACACCTTTCCGGAGTCATTAGTGCTTGGGGGAAGTCTGACAGTTTTGCGAAGGCTGGTTTATCATTCCTAACAGGTCATTTCATCAAGAACATTTAAGGGGCCAAGAGACAAAAATTTAAGTTGCAGATAAGATGGGAAATTTTGCCAGTTGTCCAGTTTTTCCTGAGTTGGTTCCCAGAAATGGTTTCCCTGCAGTGTACAGTGAACTGGGGTGAAATGTTTAGGGGTAGAGTTTGAATCAATTTGTGTGTACCTCAACTACTTACTACTTGGGTACCTATATTTGAAACTCGTTCATATTTTTGGAATATTGGAATAGAAGGATTATCTTTCTTCTAGATGTTCCAAATAAAAAATAAATTTCTATAAAGTATCACAGGTATTGCCGTATCTCTCTTCCTCCCTCCCCCGCTCCCGTTTAAAGTTTTACCTTGAAACTTCTAGTCACATAGCTTAGAAACAATTGGAGCTGGGTGTAGCTTGGCCGTAGGACTTCCCACTGGGGAGAAGAGGCTGGCAGGTAGATTTTTGAGTTCCAGGCCAGCCAGGGCTACACTGGGAGACCCTGTCTCAAAACAGAGCATAGTTGGAAAACTAAAGTATATTGTAATCTTTAGCACACATGAGACGGGCAAGTTTTTCCGACCTCTGTTCCAGCTTTGTATGTGTAGTTCACATTGACTACAAGTGGCCTTGTAGACTGTAGTCCCCACTACTACTTTGGTTTCTTATTCATTCCTGATTTTTACCATTGTTCAGTTGCTATTTTTGTATATAGAAAATGAAATTTTGCTTAAGCCTATTGTTTTCAAACTTTGTGTGTGTATGGGTGTGCACAGGAAGTTCAGAGGGCACACTTGAGAAGTTGAGTCCCTGGGATTAAGCTCAAGTTGGTAGGGTTAGCAGCAAGCGCCCTGACCCACTGGACCATCTCACTGGCCCAGAGTTTTTGCTTCTTATTGTATGAATGATTTTAGTAAATGGATATTTTTGAGATATGGCTCTTAATGCATGTACATATACACATACCCATACATATGCATATGTATACCCACATTATGGTAATAAGAATTTAGTAGCAATTTTAAAGGAAGTTTGTGCGGGTGTGTCTGCATGCATGCATATATGTATCATTGGCATTTAAGCCAGTGGTTCTCCACCTGTGAGTCAAGACCCCCCAGTAGTGTGTCAAACAACCTTTTTTACAGGGGATTTCATATCTGGCATATCAGATAGTTACATTAATTACCATTCATAGCAGTAGCAAAATTACAGTCAGGAAGTAGCAACAATAATTTTATGGTTAGGGGTCAGCACAACATGAGGAACTGTATTAAAGGGTCACAGCATTAGGAAGGTTGAGAACCATTGATAAGCAATAAACTCTTAAGTGTCTACTGTCAGGCATTAGGTTTTGAAATAAGATGTCCTGATTTGTTCCATTCTTTTGGTAAATCTTTTCATAGTTGCTAATTTTGTCACTTACATATGATAGCTGGGGACTAATGAAATCTTTTTGTATGTGATTAATAGATTTAATTGGTGATTACAGCTTCCTTCAATAAGTTAATTCTCGTCAACTCCTTGCAATTTTGAAAGAAAATGCCTGGCGTCATACCTAGTGAAAGTAATGGGCTTTCAAGAGGCAGTCCATCCAAGAAAAACAGACTGTCTCTGAAGTTTTTTCAGAAAAAGGAAACTAAAAGAGCCTTAGACTTTACTGATTCTCAAGAAAATGAAGAAAAAACTTCTGAATATAGAGGATCTGAGATGTATGTATTTTATTTTAAATGTATTTCGTTTTCTTTTTTTTTCTTTTTTCTTTTTTTTTTTTTAAAGATTTATTTATTTTATGTGTATGAGTACACTGTAGCTGTCTTCAGACACACCAGAAGAGGGCATCAGATCCCATTAAAGGTGGTTGTGAGCCACCATGTGGTTGCCAGGATTTGAACTCAGGACCTCTGGAAGAGCAGTCAGTGCTCTTAACAGCTGAGCCATCTCTCCAGCCCCCTTAAATGTATTTCTGTACTCTGAATCAGTGAAAGAGCACTGAACTTGGGTTGATAGTTCTGTACTCAACTGAACCTGACAGTTGACAGAGGTTAAAAGAAAGTACACATTGATTTGCATTTAGCAAGATAAGGAATAAAGTGTATAGTAGGGGCTAGGTAGAGGTGGCGCGCCCCTTTAATCCCAGCACTTGGGAGGCAGAGGCAGGTGGATTTCTGAGTTCCAGGCCAGCATGGGCTACAAAGTGAGTTCCAGGGCTACACAGAGCAGCCCTGTCTTGAAAAATCAGAAAAAGAAAAAGAGAGAGCCAGGTGTGGTGGCATACGCCTTTAATCCCAGCACTCGGGAGGCAGAGGCAGGCGGATTTCTGAGTTCGAGGCCAGCCTGGTCTACAAAGTGAGCTCCAGGACAGCCAGGGCTATACAGAGAAACCCTGTCTCGAAAAACCAAAAAAAAAAAAAAGCCAAAAAAAAAAAAAACCAAAAGAAAAAGAGAAACCTTTTCTTGGGGGGTGGGGCACGCAAGGGGGGGGGGAGACCAAACCAAAAAAATTGTGTAGTAGGAACATAGTAAACACTGCTTGATATTTTTGCAGTGTAGTGTGTGTGAAAACAGTTTATTTTTTTTTTTGTTTGTTCTGTTTTTTATACTCCAGAACTACTATATCTGCTAGAGGTAGGACAGTTGCAGTTTATTTTGAAACTAGATTTTAAAGATGAGTGTTTTTTAATGCATGTAAATTCTCTAGTCACTAAGAAGAAAGGAAAGAGGGGAAAGACTGTACATGCAGTACGGGTGCATCAGTCACAGGAGAGGATACAGAGCTGATGGGTTTTCTAGTCTAAACTCACCCTCCCCCCCCCCCCCCCCCGCGCCCCTTTATGGTAGATAAGTGCACAAAAATGTAATTGAGAGTAGATCTATAAAGCTCTAAATGGAACTCCATGGCTTCAGAATGGCTGTCCTATAGGATTGGACAAGAGTTTGTTTGAGTGGCTACTTTTATCTAGCTGCATGATGTCTTTACTTTCGAATTCATTAAAACTAAATGATTTTTATATTAAAAAATAGAGAATAAAAGTGAATATTCCAAATTGCTCTAGCTGGAGTCTATGGTAGCTCATTGTTCAACAAAATGGGCAGTCTGTTGGATAACTAAAAGTAGATCTTATCCCATGTGTGTTTCACCAATAATTGTTCAGGGTTGGGTATAAAGCTCAATGATCATATCCCTATTGTAAAAATATTAAGTTTAGGGGAGTAGTATTTCCACTAAGATGGCACGTCTTTACACTTTCTCTTCCCTCTGTGTTAACAGTGACCAAGTTGTTCCTGCTGCACAGTCCTCCCCAGTAAGCTGCGAGAAGAGAGAGAACTTGTTACCATTTGTGGGATTGAATAACCTTGGCAACACTTGTTATCTGAATAGTATTCTTCAGGTAATGTGATGTAATGTTGAAAGTTTCTGAAAATTATTGACTATTGAATGGCTTTGTCCATACTTTTTTCATAAATTATAAATAAACCAAAATAGACTCTGTATGGTAATACTCAAAAACTGTACATTACTTCCTCTGGGTAAGAAAGAAGTAAAGGTAAGATACTGAAATTGGGTAGATTGGTTAAGGGGAAGAAGCCAAAGCCAAACTTTAATTTTTATTGCTTGATTCCTGGTACTATGTCCTATGTCCACTTAAAAACTTTTATTATCTTGTGTGTTATTACAATTTTGTTGGTTTTTATCCTGGTAATCTTAATCTTACTAATATTACCTAGGTTCAGAGCTAAGTGCTGCTGAGGATCAGTGGTTACTCTTGGTGGGGTAGAGAACTCGTTTGATGAGGGTCTTATCAGTTTTAGGTAATATACATTAAACGTGCCCTACAGAAAACAGTAGTGATTTTAGGTGTGTTCTTTGCTCAGTACTAAAACAGTGCCCTTTTTGTAGGTGTTATACTTTTGTCCTGGCTTTAAGACTGGAGTGAAGCACTTATTTAATATTATTTCAAGGAAGAAAGAAGCTCTGAAGGATGACTCTAATCAGAAGGATAAGGTAAAAAGATTAAGAAAATAATTTAAAAAGCAAAATAAGCTAGAGAGAAGGCCATGCCCAGTGATACACACATTTAATCCCAGCACTTGGGAGGCAGCTAAGCGTGGTTTGTCTCCATAGTGATTTACTGGCTAGATGGGCTACACATTGAAACCCTGTCTCAACAACCGCCATGCCCCCAACACACACGCAACAAGGAACTAATGGGAAGAATTACATTTATTTGGAAAATAAAAAGGTAGTAGATTCTCAGGAGAGTTCAGAACAGTGGTGACAGAATATTTCTGTTAAGTTTTTCAGAACTGTATATTATCCAGATTATTCATAGCCTTATATAGTGTTTTATGCATTGTTAACTAGACTTGTCACTTGTCCCTCACGATCAAAAGTATCTCACTGGAGTCTATGGTAATTGCCATTAATGTTTTTTGGAGACTGAATTTATGGTCTTACATATACAAGTGAAACTCTACTACTGAGCCATACTCCTAGCCTTAATTGCAAGTAAATAAATGAAAAGAAAACTGATTTAAAAAATCATTGTCCATATAGAAAGCAACTTAAAAAAAAAGCTGAAGAAAACCAGTTGACTGGTATGACTAATAGAGATTTTGCTGTACTGAAATTAAATTTAGAAAAGCTATATTGTGCTGTGAGACCAAGAAGGAAAGAGGCACTTATTTAATGTTTAAAAAATAATTTTATGGTTTTTTTTTTCTTGATAGGGAAGCTGCAAAGAAGAGTCTTTGGCAAGTTATGAGCTTATATGTAGTTTACAGTCCTTAATAATTTCAGTTGAACAGCTTCAGGCTAGTTTTCTCTTAAATCCAGAGAAATATACAGATGAACTTGCTACACAGCCAAGGCGACTGCTGAACACACTCAGGTACAGGCTTTAACACAATTTTACCATTCTTTCTCTATTAGTTACTGTCTTTAGAAGAGGGTGGTATATGAACACACAGGAGTAGATGGCAAGACAATTGAAAATTGAAGCCCCATCTCATAGCCTTTATACCCAAAGACTTTCAAACTGATGTTTAAAATTAAAAGATACTAGATTAATTATATTCAAATTTACTCATAGTCTTCCTGATGTGAAATAATACATTTTCTGTCGAAAGACTCATGCTTGACTAGAGTACTGGCCTATACATAGATGATTCATACTTATGTGTCATACTGCATTCTTTAAAAAAAAAAATACAGGTAAACGGTCTACACCAACTCAGTCACTGGCGGTAAAGCCCCGAGTATTGACAGATTTAGTCATTTTTATGATACTGTGGCTTGAACCCCCAGATCTGTACATGCTCGGGCTCCAAGTGTGTTTCTGACCATGAATGTAAGACACAAAAGAAATCAAAAGTTAAATTGGTTAAAGCTGGTCACTAAGCATTCTTTTCAAGTTCTATAGGCTGGGGAGAATAACAATAAACCTGTGCTCTAAAGGACAACCTAAAGGACATGAGCATAATCTTGAAGGGGACTTGGGGAAGTAGGAAACAGTTACCACTTCAGTGCCCCATAGACCAGCGAGGATTCCTGGACACGTGGTCCTAAGGAAGTTCAGATTATAACTTGTGGATCTGTATATAAAATGTGTCATGCAGGTTACAAATACTTGTATGTGCTCAAAAATAAACATGTACATACATGGGAGCCCTTGTGAATGCGTGAGCACACACACAAACGTATAATGTAGAAGAGGGTGATGGTATTATAATATAATATCATAAATAATGGTCAAATTGTTTTTACTTTCAACTGTAAATTTAGGTAAGAGTTTTCAAATTAGTAGAATGCTTTTGGATATTTAAAATAGCTAATAGAAAAATTTCTCTGACTAAACAAAACTAGAATTAGCTAAAGTGAGCCTTTTTATTCATAGGGAACTCAACCCTATGTATGAAGGATTTCTACAGCATGATGCACAGGAAGTGCTACAGTGTATTCTGGGAAACATTCAAGAAACATGCCAACTCCTAAAAAAAGAAGAAATAAAAAACCTGGCTGAATTATCCGGCAAGGTTGAAGAACAATCTCTTCAGAAAGAGGAAACAGGTGGAATTACCAGCACAGAGATTGACAGTATGAGGAATACGGAGGACGTCAAAGAGCAGCTCCCCAAAGGGAACTGGAAAAGAAAAAGTGACAGTGAGTCGAGTAACGTGAAGAAAAAGGTTAAACTGTCCAGGGAATCCCAGCCATTGGAAGAAAACCAGAGACAAACCAGATCCAAGAGAAAAGCTATCGGAGACACACTAGAGGCTGCTCCTAAGATCATCCCCAAGTGTGTTTCTGAAAGTGAGAGTGCAAAGCCCTCACAGAAGAAATCAAAAGTTAAAATAAATTGGTTAAAGCCATCCACTAAGCAACCCAGCATTCTTTCCAAGTTCTGTAGTCTTGGAAAAATAACAACTAACCAGCGCTCCAAAGGACAACCTAAGGAAAAGGAGGGTGATGTTGAAGAGGACTTGGAGAAGTACGGAAGTGACCACACAGCTAATGGTGGACCCGAATCTCCAGGAAGTAGCGTCACACCTGTGGACAGCAGTGAAGCCAAGTCCGGAAACAAAGGTCAGTGCAGTTACTAGGTTGGCTAGTGAGGGTGATGGACAGGATTTAAGATAGTCAATTTGCCACAGCACTGTACATGTATTATGTAGTGCTGTTGTTATTAGGGTAATTTTGCTTGATGGTTTCTAAACTTGGGAAGTTAAAAACCTTTTTAATGGGAAAAACCTTTTTAATTAAAAAGGGGAAAAACCTTTTTAATGGGAAAGCTGTTTTTTTGCGCCTTTTATCTATGCAGTATGAGCTCAAGGGAAACTGAGTTCAGTGAGTCTTAGACCTGAGATATAACTGCTTTGCTTGGTTTTGTTTACTCATGTATTCATTCCTCTTAGGGAAAATCTGCCGGGCGTGCTGTAGTTATTGTGGTTGATGGTTGCTCCAAAAGATTTGTTTCTCTGGGGCAGTTTTATAAAGACATGTCTTTAGGAAGCAAGTTAAAGACACAGCCGACATTGTTCTAAAGATAGTAATTCATATTTAAAAAATTTTTGGTAGGAATTTTACATTTCATGAATAAAGCACTGCTTAATAAGATATGAAAACAGGTTTTGTGTTCACGATGTACTTTCAATAGGGAATTAATGAATTGGGCTATACTGAAAAGCAAATCTGCATAAACATTTTCCCATTTTCATTTTAGGTGCTGAACAGATTGGCTTTGAGCTAGTAGAGAAACTGTTTCAAGGTCAGCTCGTGTTAAGGACTCGGTGTTTGGAATGTGAAAGCTTAACAGAAAGAAGAGAAGATTTCCAGGATATTAGTGTTCCAGTGCAAGAAGATGAGCTTTCCAAGGTCGAGGAGAGCTCTGAAAGTAAGCGGACGGGCGGGGAAGCCTGTGTGTGCAGACTGAGATGGCTAGAGCGTCCTTCCTGTTCTCAGCACCACTTGTTAATTCTACTTGCCAATTTGTAATGGAAAAAATGAAATACTTTAACATCTGAGACCTTAATATTTTATTAACTGAAGTCATTTTAAGTTACTACTTGAGCTACTGTTGTGTTCAATGTAAATCATAAAAAGTATGGAAATGTCCTGAGGAATCACGAGACTGGCGACTGACCTGAGACTTGGGCTTATTTGGCTTTTGGTGTGTGTCTCTCTGTGTGTGTGTGTGTGTGTGTGTGTGTGTGTGTGTGTGTGTGTGTGTATGTTCGGCTAATACTAAGTATTTAGATGTTGGGGATCAGTTATTTGAAACTGAATGATATTGCACATGAAACTTGGTTTAAGTTTTCAATGTCTGAAAGATATTTATGAGTGAACAATTCTGTTTTACAGTTTCTCCAGAGCCAAAAACAGAAATGAAGACCTTGAGATGGGCAATTTCACAGTTTGCTTCAGTGGAGAGAATTGTAGGAGAGGATAAATACTTCTGTGAAAATTGCCATCATTATACGGAAGCAGAGCGAAGTCTCCTGTTTGATAAAATGCCTGAAGTTATCACTATTCATCTGAAGTGCTTTGCTGCTAGTGGCTTGGAGTGAGTATTGTGAATAAGCCGAGGGAGACAGTGGCTTTGTCTACAGTGCTGTGCCAAGTGAAGTCGTTTGTGAGAATCGACTCTGTGCTCTTAGTAAGCAGGTTCACTGGGCATAAATATATGCTCTTTTGGAGCTGGTGGTTCAGTTCAGTGTGCTTGTCTAGCAGAGAGAAGGTTCTGGGTTTGAACTGTAGCTCCAGAAAGCCCAGTACAGTTCTCACACACCTTTTCATATGCGTTCTGTAGGTGCTAGTAGTAGAAGTCTGCTTCTGTGGGACTGAAATGGAGTAATTTTTTCTTTTTCTTTTTTTTATAAATTTACTTCCAAGACAGAGTGTCTGAGTAGGCTAGGCTGGCCTTGAACTCAAACTCACTTCCTTCTGCTTACTGAGTGCTGGGATTAAAAGGCTGAGAAATCTACAATCTATTCCTTCTCTGAGATAGATAGGGTTGACTCAGACTCAAGCTAGGATTACAGATGTGAGCCACCATACCTGACATTGGGGAATGGGGAGGGGATTAAAATTTTCAGTTTTAAAGGAAATCTAGTTCATTTCTGAAAACTTTGGGAAATTTTGTAGTTGAGAATTTGTCCAAAAGCTTTTAAAAATAGATATAAAAGTGGCTGTTTTGAATAATCTTGTCTTTTCTGATATGCTATTGTATACTTCATGGTTTCTGCATGCTAATTTCCTAGTGTACAAATCTAATAAAAGAATGAAGAAAATATACTTTCCACAGAAACACCCAAACATCAGTTAAAGAGTGCCTCACTGAGGAGCTCTGAATGGTCTGGAGTTTGCTATGTACACCAAGTTGGCCTTGAACTCAAGAGATCCACTTACCTCTGCCTCTCAAGTGCCAGGACTAAATGTGCGCACCGTTATACCTAGGTCCTATTTTAATATTTTTGTGTGTGCATTTTCCTCAGAATTGAAGCCTTAGTTTGCCTTTTTTGCTTGTAAGTAAACATTAAGGACTTACTACTTGGCTTCACATTGTGTGTAAAACAGAATTACAGGAAACCTTTTTTTCCTTCCAAAGGTTTGACTGTTACGGTGGTGGACTTTCCAAGATCAACACTCCTTTATTGACACCTCTTAAACTGTCACTAGAAGAATGGAGCACAAAGCCGACGAATGACAGCTATGGATTATTTGCCGTTGTGATGCACAGTGGCATTACTATTAGTAGTGGGCACTATACCGCATCTGTTAAAGTCACTGACCTTAACAGTCTAGAGCTCGATGAGGGGAATTTTGTGGTTGACCAGATGTGTGAACTAGGTAAGCCAGAGCCACTGACCGAGGAGCAAGCAAGGGGGACGGCTGGGAACTACGACGATGAAGTATCAATTAGAGTTGGTGGAAATGCCCAGCCAAGTAAAGTTTTGAACAAAAAAAATGTAGAAGGTATTGGACTTCTCGGTGGACAAAAGAGCAAAGCAGATTATGAGCTGTACAACAAAGCATCTAATCCTGATAAGGTGGTTGGGACACCATTCACCGACAATAGAAATTCTGAAACTAATGATACTACTAATGGGACCCACGAATCTGACAGGAACAAGGAATCCAGTGACCAAACAGGCGTTAACATGAACGGACTTGAGAACAAAATTTCCTATGTAGTGCAAAGCTTAAAGGAGTACGAGGGGAAGTGGTTGCTCTTTGACGATTCTGAGGTAAAAGTGACAGAAGAGAAAGACTTTCTGAATTCTCTCTCCCCTTCTACATCCCCTACGTCTACTCCCTACTTGCTATTCTATAAAAAATTATAGTGAGTATATTTCCCCTGTAAATATTAAACAGACCTGGACAGATGTTGGTAAAGTTGATTACATCTAAGAGTCTTTAGTTTATCTTTTGAAGCTATTGGATATTATTGGTCTCTCTAGGCTTTTATATAAATAGTGAGATTTTAAATACTGAAAACCATGTTAATTTTTAGAATCATTTTCCTTAGTAGAGACTAGTGATGGATGAGCTGGGAACAAACTTGTGTAGATTCTAAATGATCCAAAATGGAAGCTTGACACAGTTAACACTTGGATTTACATGATCTTTTGTGTTTGCTTTTTAAAATAAAGTGCTTGTATTTGTATTCTCCATATTCTGGAGTAATTATCTACTTGATGTTTATAGGTCTGGCTTTTTCACCCAAGAAACAATCTCATTCAGTATATTTAGTTTTATAATAGTCATGAAGCCAAATCTCTGCGCTGTATCAGAGGCACAAAGTCTAGAATATGTATATTCACAATGGTGTATATTTTGTGCCTTGAATAACTTTGGAAAGTGTCTCAGAAAACCTGGCAATCCCCTCTATCTTCATAAGAATTTTATATGTATTTATGAAGATGGCTCTGTACTCTAGTCAATCTTTTTGGCATGACTAATTTGTATCTCTTCATACTCTTTCTGCACGATCTGTACATAGAACATCAACTTAGATGTGTGACCTTTAACTTTTTTAAAAACTGGGAGGTCAATAAAATTTAAGCTGTTTAACAACCAAATGTGTGATTTTTTTTTTTAAAATGTATATTCTAATCAAAGTGGAGTTCTTAGATTAATGTGTATGTACAAGAGAGTCATCAAGCATAAATAACATTTAATACTCAGCAATGGAGCAGAGGCCAACAACTTTCAGAGGAAAGTTAACAACCTTAACACATCTTTGCTTAATTTTAAGTCATTTGTCTAAGGACTTGGCCAAGGGACACTCACCTGAATAAATATACAAATGCTATTGGAGTAACATTCCATTTCAATGGAAAAATTGCTTATTAACATTTCACAGATGGTGTGATGGCAACTAGATCATGCGTCCTTGTACTTTCCCTTAAGTTTAGAATCACTAGTAGAACTTTTAAAAGTAACCATCCTGTGCTATTTATTAAAGGTTGTGTTTTAGGAAACATTGTCAGGAAGTATAACAAAATGGAGTAAGAAATCTCCATTGCAGCTCATGAGAAAAAAACCCGGTATTTTGGAACTAAACCATACATACATAACTCTTAAGAGTTCTTCACACTATCTGAGCTGTCAAACAGTTCAGGTAACCAAATGAGGAATGACAGGTGTTCACTTAGCCTTTTCTCCCTCATGGTTACCGCCTTTGCCAGCCCACAGCCCACCAAAGAGGAAAGAATGCCATTTCAGGTGACTCCAGAGGTCAGGCGTGACGAGTACCATTGGTGCTGTTTTGTAAGTCACGGTATCACCTGAAAGTGGGAGACATTTCAGAGAGCATGGATACTCTCGGGGAACTGTGCTAAGAATAGAAAGCATTCACTTTTTCCTGTGCACCTTTTCCATACTGAAGTTCATTACTTTGATGATGGTTTTGATGACAGCAACTAATTTATGCTGTAAAACCACGTGACTTCTCATTTAACTGTAGATTAAAATCAATGAAACCCCAGCGTGGTGTTACCTTTAATGATATCAAGTAGCCTTAAAGCAAATTTCTAGTTAATGGTTCAGTCAGTAAACACTTGACAAATATGAAGCACGGAAATCAGCTCAAACTTGACGAATGGAGTTGATGATGATAAACTTGACGAATGGAGTTGATGATGATAAAATGGCTCAATAAGATCAAACTAGTGTCACTGCATGTCACTGGCATTAGATTCTGGTATATAGCCATTTATATGAATGTTTTATTAAATGCTGTTTTGGGCAATTCTTAACAGGTTGGGGGTGGGGTGGGTATCTGACACCATTACATAATTTGGGGCGGTTTGATGTCAGTTTAGAACCAGTTTTTGAACAATTCATGTTTTCCCATTGAAATAAAGAAATTAAAATCCCACTCATTAAAATTAGTGTAAACATTCACATATTTAATAGTACCTTTAAAATAAGCATTACTACATTTAAAATGGTTCAAAAAATGAATGGACCTATAAATGGTAATATAAATTAAAAAACAAGAACTTAAAAGTAAATAAATTTAACATTAGCTATGGTATAAATAATTGTAAATGTGTACTGTACCTTTGAATCATTAAAACCTTTTGTTTTTAAGATGACAGCATGTTACCAGAAGGTTAGAAACCACGCCACAAGCCTCACACGTAACAGCCTGCATCTGGGAGCACATTCTTCAGAGAGTAAATCAATACTATTGCTTCCAGAATGACATCCAAGTCCTATTTTTCAATAGACCTCACACTCAGTGTTGAATACATGGTTCTTTTCAAATGAATAGAACAAGTGTGTATTTTAGAGTTCCATTTTTCGAAGGCTCATTCGGCTGAAGGAATCTCTGAGGAAAAGAAGAGGATATAGTTAATGGTGGGGTTTTATTTTTATCTTCTAAGGCTTGTTTTTCCTGCCATCTTACATACGTTGTCATAATCTGGCTTCAGATTTATCTATAGATTGGAGGTATGTTATAGTAGCGACTTTATCAGGCCTATTGATTAGTCCTTTAACTGCCATGGAAGAGATTTCTGGAGTATTCAAGGTTACTGTGGTAAGAAGCAAGTATTTCTCTAATCTTAAGTCTGGAATCAAGTGGTTCTCAAACTACTATGTGAGGTTATATACTGATATTTAACATATTTGAAATTAAATGAACATTTTAAGTTATTTAACAAATAACTAATAAATCTGGAATCAAGTGGTTTTCAAACTACTTTTATGTGGGATTATATATTGATATTTACCATATTTGAAATTAAATGAACATTTTAAGTTATTTAACAAAGTAATTGTTACATTCTATTACAAATATCTTGCAAGGGCCAGGCAATTGTCACTCATCCACCCTTCATTTCAGCACTCAGGAGGCAGAGAGAGGTGGAGCTCTGAGTTTGAGGCTAGCCAGGGCCAAAACAAAATGCAGAAACATTCCAAAAGAGTAGCACACATTTGTAATGTCTAGCTTAATAAGAGAAGGCCTAAATTCCCCAACCTGCTTCTATAGCCAATCATTTACAAAAGCACATCTCGCCCAGTCTCTGGAAAAGTCCATTCTACACATATGAGAAGGCAGGAAGAGGGACAAAGTCAAGGTCCCAGACCACAATTTGACAATTTAAATCCTAAGAAATGTTTCTTTCCTAAGTTCTATAGACATGAGGATTTTATTCATGAAATGTTTTTGTGGGTTTTTCCTTCTTATTTGGTTTCTTTTGCTCATCCTTCCTGATAGTTCAAGGTAAGTAAGTGCCTGGAAGTTTAGGAAAGGTAGAAGCAGTTATAAAGAGAACGACATTTAGCTTTGAAATTTACAGATTGTTCTTTTGGTTCTAGGGGAAGGTTTCTTGTTTTTTTTTTTAATTTTTTTCTTTTTTTAAAAATTTTTTTCCTTTTTTTAAAATCTTTTTTTCTTAAAGATTTATTTATTTATTGTATGCTTTAAGTACACTGTAGCTGTCTTCGACACTCCAGAAGAGGGCGCCAGATCTCATTACGGATGGTTGTGAGCTACCACGTGGTTGCTGGGATTTGAACTCAGGACCTTCGGAAGAGCAGTCAGTGCTCTTAACCCCTGAGCCATCTCTCCAGCCCCTAGGGGAAGGTTTTGAAAGCTGGATACAATTCATCAAGAGAAGGAATATTTAAGCTGGAGCCATGGCTTAGTGGTTAAGAGTGCTTACTGCCCTTGTAGAGGGACCCAAATTAGGCTCCTAAGACCCACACCAGGTGGCTCACAACCTTCTGTTATTCCAGTTCCAGATCTGATGCCCTCTAGTCTCCAAGGGTCTTACACATTTGGTGCACATAATCTTCTCTAGTTAAGCAGCTGATTGCTTGCACCAAGCCCCGGTTAGTCTCTCAGCACTACATACATAATCCTTGTGATGAAAGCACTACGGAGGAGAAGGAGGAGGATCCGAAGTTCCGGTCATTCTTTACATATTAAATTCAAGGCCAGACTGAGCTGCAGCAGACCTTGTTTCAAAAAGTATATATTTTGTTTTTAAAAAAGAAAAGGGCCCTCTTCTGGTATGTTTAAAAACAGCTACAGTGTACTCTTATAAATATAATAAATTTTTTTTTTTTTTTTTTTGGTTTTTTGAGACAGGGTTTCTCAGTGTAGCCCTGGCTGTCCTGGAACTCACTTTCTAGACCAGGCTGGCCTCGAACTCAGAAATCCACCTGCCTCTGCCTCCCAAGTGCTGGGACTAAAGGTGTGCGCCACCACGCCCGGCTTTTTTTTTTTTTTTTTTCTTTTTTAATAACGGCTGGAGAGCTGGGTCAGTGGTAAAGAGCACTGATTGCTCTTCCAGAGGTCCTGAATTCAATTCCCAGCACCCACATGGTGGCTCACAACCATCTGTAATGGGATCTGATACCTTTTTCTAGTGTGTCTGAAGACAGCTACAGTGTACTCACATAAAGTAAAAAAATATAATTTAAAGAATGTTCTCAAATTCAGAGAATGGCTGAGGACCAACCAACCTGGTTTAAGTAGCAACAGTCCAAAAAATCTGCCACCTCCTAAACAAAACCACCAAACTAAACAACAAAAAACAAAAAACTCCTCAGAGAACCAACTATTACATGTCTAGATTAAGAAAAGTTTAGAGGACTAGACTAGGGGGCAGTGTCCTTCAGGCGAACAGCCTTAGGACGGAAATTCGAAGAAGAAACTGGACGGAGACTTTGCCAGGTCACACGCGCGCGCGCGCACACACACACACACACACACACACACACACACACACACACACACCCACACCCCGACCTGCGACCCGCATGCGACCTGCGACCTGAGAAAGGAGTCAGGTGCATGGAGCTAGAGATTTCAAGACTGATGGGAAATGGAAAGCTGCTGGCTTCCCTGCTGGGAACTCTGAAGGGAACAGCCCCATAGGTGTGGGCTAAGAGAAGCATGTATTTTACCACACGTGAATAATGTTCTTTGTACTTCCCCAGTTCCTGTAGCTTGTGGTGGAGACAGGTTTCCCTGGAGGCTGTGACGTAGAGCAGGCTCTTGGCCCAGACTCTCCTTTAAGTCACCACCCTGCTTCAGCCTCTTATCCTGGGACGACAGGGTGTACAGTTGAAGGAATGTGTGAATTTGTCTCACACATCTACAAGTATAAAATGACTGGGCCATTAAGAAGCGAAGGCTACACTTCTGCCATTGACAGCATAGCTTCTTTTTTCAATCCATATTCAAACAATGGCTTCTCAAATGTTAATTTATTATACAACTTAATTGGTTTATTAGTTTATCATTTCAAAGAAAAGGGTGATAAAACACCTGCCACAATAATCCAACAGGTAACAGGCTGGTTTCCAGGGCTCAGATACTTGAGAGTGGGTGCCAGGCGCCACCTTGGGCTCTTTACATCTGCCGTGGCACCTTCACAGCCTCCTGGGAGTACCTGTACTACACGTGAGGCCCACACGGCTCACATGCAGCTCGGATTCACTTGTAGAAAACTCCTTGTTTTCTGACTTGTCAAAGAGAGAAAACGACTGCAGCTTCCTGGACAGTCAGGGCACCTGCCCTGGTCTGTGCGGCTCTAGGTTACATAGACTACTGATGATTGGAGAAGTGTGCTCGTGTTTGTGTGTGTGTGTGTGTGTGTGTGTGTGTGTGTGTGTGCGCGCGCGCGCGCGCGTGTGTAGTGGAGGCCTTGCTCATGAAACATTCCAGTGACTTCTCATTGGAGGTATGTGAGAGTTTAGGAGAGGGGATGAAGCCAGACTTACTACTGTCCCAGTTAGCCTGCCCTGCACAGGAAAGGATGACTTTATACTGATCAGGGCTAAGTGGCAAAGCTTAGCCTGGTTGGATTTGTTATATTTCTGGGGATGCAGCACCTGAAACTGTATAAGCTGTAAAACTATAAAAATCAGTTTTTCTAAAAAGCTCTGTGGAGGAAGCACTTAGCATACCTGTGGCAAGTGACAGGCAACACAGCCTTGTATAGCTGAGGGATTTTTCTGTTTATCAGTGGCTGCAGAGCCTCTTTAAGGCGATGGTAATTTCTCTCCAGTTCTCTTTGATACTCCTTTTGATCTGGTCCAATTAAGCTCTTATTTTTTCGTAAGGCATCCTCACACCTAGGGGGTAAGAAAACACATGTTTAGACATTTCTCATTCCTTGGAAATTTGTAATTCTAAATACACACACCATTCAGTTGATGGCAAATGATTATTTTATTTTAGGTTTAATGTGCTGGTATGGCTTAGGTATAATATGTCCTCACAGACTTCATGTGTCAAAGGCTTTGTTCCCAGCTCATAGGACTGAGAGCTGACTGGATCATGAGGTGCTAACTTCACCCATGGGTTATTAGGAGGGTGGCCTGGACACTGAAGAAGGTCAGAAGTGGTGTGCCTCTGAAGGTCTACTGTGTCTGTGGCCAGCTGCTCTCTGCTTTCTTTCTATGATGCAACAGGCATCGGACTTTCTTTTAAAATCTGATAAACACTTCCTGTACTCATTAAGTTGAAAATATATTTTAATAATTTGTAGCCCAGGCTGGCCTAGAACTTGTGAGTCTTCTGCCTCTGCTTTCTGAGTACAGGAAGTGTGTGCTACTTTCACAGTGCTGGGAGATCAAATGCAGGCAGGACTCTGTCACTGAGTTGCTTCTGAACTGTCATGCTGGCTCTGAGCGCTCCCCTCCCCCTCCCTTCTCCTGTTTCTAGGTCAGATTCTTTAGGAAGGCTGTCACTCATCTGTGTAAGCATGGCAGGCACCATTGTTTTTCCCCCATGTTGAAATAAAAGGTTTGGTTTAATAAACAGATAATGATCATTATCCAATTTATTCATACTGTCAAGAAAAAGATTTTTTTTTTCTTTTGGTTTTTTGAGACAGGGTTTCTCTGTGTAGCCCTGGCTGCCCTGGAACTCACTTTGTAGACCAGGCTGGCCTCGAACTAAGAAATCCGCCTGCCTCTGCCTCCCGAGTGCTGGGATCAAAGGCGTGCGCCACCATGCCCGGCATAAAAAGATATTTTAAAAAGTAATATACAGGCCTGGAATGGTGGCACACGCCTCTAATCCTATCAGCTGAGAGGCTGTAGCAGAACAGCAAGTTCAAGGCATACATGGCGACTAAGTGGCTGGACAGGGACATACATACACTGATAAGGTTAGGAGTTCAACATTTTCTGTTTTGGTTCTTAAGGGAGGGAAAAATGGTGCTGCATGCTGAGGAATAATACGAATTTTTTGGCATAAACAGCAACTTTCAAGTTAAAAGAGTTGGGGTATGGAAGGGTGCTGGTCTATGTTGGTAAAGAACAGTAAATGTGGGCTGGAGAGATGGCTTAGCAGTTAAGAGCACTGACTGCTCTTCCATAGGTCCTAAGTTCAATTCCCAGCAACCACATGGTGGCTCACAACCACCTGTAATGGAATGCGATGCACTCTCCTGGTGTGTGTCTGAAGACAGCTACAGTGTACTCATAAATAAAAATAAATAAGTCTTAAAAAAAAAAGAACTATGAGCACCGCACAGATTGCTTCACACGGTAAATTCCTATTTTCTGTTTTCAACAATTCCTTGTGGCTGTCATCTCAAACTATGGTATTAGTCACTCTTAATTTGAAGTTCTTTTTGCAAGAAGCCTCAATTACCTTTTAGTAAAGTCCTTGAAACAAAGGCGCAGCTTGTTGTGATGTCTGAAGAGCTTCGGGTCACCAGGTATTTCAGACAGGAAGACCTGGGCAACCTCCAGAGGTCCCTGAAAGATAAAGGAAGCAATGAAGTACCCTTGTTCTTTAGAGTCATGGAGTTTACCCACAGAGCTACAGCACTGACAGCTGCGTGTCCCTTAGGACTCTTCAGAGAGGGTCTGCTCCAGATACTCCAGACAGCTATTTACATTCTTGCCTTCTACAGATAGATTCATTTTGTAGTGGTTCATCCTCCAAAGACATGAATAGGCCTTTGAAGACTGACTACTGACTTTATCAATGCACTTTGCTTTGTTTTTTTTTTTTTTTTTTTTTTTTGTTTTTTTTTTTTGTTTTTTGTTTGTTTTGGTTTGGTTTTTCGTGACAGGGTTTCTCTGTATAGTCCTGGCTGTCCTGGAACTCACTCTGTAGACCAGGCTGGCCTCAAACTCAGAAATCCGCCTGCCTCTGCCTCCCGAGTGCTGGGATTAAAGGTGTGCGCCACCACGCCCGGCTTTAAGTGATACTTGATGCACAAGTTTTAGTGCATTTCTAATCCACTGGCTATTACACTTGATTTTACAAAAGCAACTTCTTTTAGCATTGTAAAAGTTATTCCTGAGAGAAAGTATCCAAGGAGCTAAAGAGATCTGCAACCCTATCGGTGGAACAACATTATGAACTAACCAGTACCCCAGAGCTCTTGACTCTAGCTGTATATGTATCAAAAGATGACCTAGTCAGCCATCACTGGAAAGAGAGGCCCATTGGTCAGGCAAACTTTATATGCCCCAGTACAGGGGAATGCCAGGGCCAAAAAATGGGAATGGGTGGGTAGGGGAGTGGGGGTGGGGAGGGTGTGGGGGACTTTTGGGATAGCATTGGAAATATAATTGAGGAAAATACGTAATAAAAAAAAAAGGAAAAAAAAAGTTATTCCTGATGCAGTAATTAAACAGAGGAGTCTTTTAAATTATGTGAAGGGAAGAAACAATTATTGCATGTGTTAGGGGCACCAAGGTCTTGTTTCAGTTATATCCTATAGCACTTCTTGGTATTATTCTTTCACCCAAAAAGTAGTTAAGACATATTAAGCAAAACCAGACTAACAGTTTTCTTGATGTTCTTATCTGGGGGAATTTTTTAAGATTGGGGCCATGTCTAAAATCATGAGGAAGACTTTCTCAGCAAACTAACTACAGAGGATATTATGATGACTTCCAACATGTAGGAGAACAACTACTGCTATCTTATATGAAAATATTATTACAATTTCCCAAATGATTCCAGATTATTTATTCCATAGAACTTATTGTGAAGAAGCTGTGGAAAAGGAGACATCATTGAGAATCTAAGAGAGCAGAGGTTCACATGTGTTAAATACAGCTCTGGAAATGAGTCTTTTTGAATCATGTATACTTTTTTTTTAAGACTTATTTATTTTATGTATACGAGACACTGTAGCTGTCTTTAGACACATCAGAAGAAGGCATTGGATCCCATTACAGATAGTTGTGAACCACCATGTGGTTGCTGGGAATTGAACTCAGGACCTCTGGAAGAGCAGTCAGTGCTCTTAACCACTGAGCCATCTCTCCAGCCGCGTGTATACTTTTTTTTTTTTAATGAAAGAATTTTGTTTTGTTTTATGAGACAGGGTCTCATTATGTAGTCTCAGCTGGTCTAGAACTTGCTATATAAACCAAACTGGTCTTGAACTCACAGAGAATCTGCCTGCCCCTGCCAACCCAGTGTGACTTTAAGAGCATATGCCACCATAACCAACTAGCAAAGACTATTTTAAGTGACCAAATTTCTATACTATAAGCACAGGCATAGAAGGAAGAGGTCTGAAAACTGGCAGTAATGCTTTCCATTCAATACCATGTGACTAATCTAACACATAATCTTTATACCTAATTTGCATGATTCTGTCATTCTGTAAACATTACACTGTTTCTTCAAATCTAGTATGTAAGCCAATAGCACACACTCAGCAAGAAGCACGGACCTGGTTTACAGTTGTTCCTACAGACCCCTGGAGGACCATTTGAAGCATTTTGGGGTCTGCTGGATCCTGATGTGTTGCAAATGCCAATTCCTGAGTCTTTTTCTGCATGTCTTCGATAGCAACTTCAATTGGTGTTAAGATTATCTGAGTAGAACAGTAGCAATCAGGTTAGTATACTGCCTAAAAACTGCCTAGTGAGATATAAATAAGGAATTCAGAAGAAATGGGGGGACTCATAATAAGCTTTCATGTAACAAAATCTAAACCTCAATCCCTATATTAATCAACATAAAAATCAATAAATACTTTAAAAAACATAAGCTGGGGATGAATTAGCAACTTAGAAGATAGCCAAAAACGAATGAGCCACAATGGTAAAATCCTAGTATGCAAAGAGGGTGAGATACGTCTTCTGCTAAAACCACACGTAAGTTCACAGTGTGACTAGGCTAGTTTTGTGAATTCTTTTTCCTCCCCCGTGGTGTTACCTCTTCTTTGTGAGTGACATTGACTCTTGTTTTAATGTAAGGAAAGGCATGAGACGTTGTCAGAATGGTCTTCCGTTTGAATTGTTCATGAAGCTCCCCATGAGCACGGCCATCTAAAGTGAAGGGTGTGCAGTACATGAAACGCCGGAGATTATAATTTTTGTCAAAATAAGTGATTCTGTCCTTCATCTCATAGGTGTCAAAGAAGGGCTCCACGTAGGTAATCTGAATATATGCCTGAAGAGGGAAAAGGTCTGTATCAACCGACAGTAATCTGTCACCCAGGATGTGTCAAACAAAACAACGTGCCTGTCTTCAAAGGCACAATCGAGTATCATGAGGATGTAATCAGCCTACCTTGTTTGGATCTAATTTGCACTTGTCTACAGGATTAGAGTCCTTGATTACTTCAAGCACATCCTCTCCAAATCTTTCTCCATAAAATCCCTGGAATGAAGAGGAGGAAATCGTTTACAGGACTTTCCCAGTGAACCAGAGTAGGCCCTTGAGGTAGACTCCTCAGCCGAGTACGAGATTTGGCAGGTCCCCGCCCCCCAAATAAAAGCTCAGGTTTTTTACAAGGGGACCTCAAGGGCTGCAGTTTAGGCAATGTTTCAGAAGGAAAAACTAAGACAGCAGGGAGGTGAAGTCTAGATGCAGACATCCAGGAGGACGGCCAGGAATTATCTTCACACCTCCCACAAAGGGCTTTGCAGGATAAAGTTTGGGTAGCACGGTCTTGGTATTTCTCAAGACTTACCTAACTCAAAAAAGTAAGGAGTCATAGTTTGAACCAGCTTATGGAACCCAAAGCCAGTAAAGTCACCTGTAAGAGTCAATACCAGCTAAAAGTAGAAGCCAGCCTAGAGCCCTGCTTCCCAAACTGTTCTCTGTGCACAAGTCTCTTAAGGATCTTGTCAAAATGAAGACTTTGATTGAGAACGCCTGGGGTTGGATCTGGGATTCTCCTTGGTGACACTCAGGCACCTGAGGCACGAGCCACACTTGGAGCAGGAAAAGAAGGGTTCAGACGAGCGCCCAGAACGGAAAGATGTAAATATAAAGCAAATATAAAGCAGCCATCTATGTGAGAAGCAAGGGGTTCTTGAGAGCCACTCAGTGCTCTCCAGGTGTGGCGCTAGTGTTTGACCTCTCAGGACATCTGATTGGACACTTGTGAGCCAGCTATTTTCTGGGCTTCTGCTTCCAATCTCGTTACACACTGCTACTTCTTATCTCTTACTCAAAAGTAGACGAATCAGAGTAATTCTGATGGATAAAGGAGCTTAGAAAATATGTGTGAAAATGAGCCCTCAGAAATACAGCTAATAATAATTTACTCTTGTCATAACAGACTTAAAGGTTTTGAAAGGGTGCTATTGTACCTCTCAAAAATTCTTATCCACCACAGAAGTCGATTATCTGACTTACTTAATTAAAATTGAAGTGAAAATCTACTTTCTATAGAAACATGACATTCGTGAACTACCATGGCATTCACCTCCAATCTGTGAGAAATCTCTGCGAGTTTGGTTATTGCAGGCTCCTTGTAAACAAATTCCTGTTCATCCAAATCCCCGAACTTGGTTCCATAAAAACCAACACGGAAATAGGTGCCAAACATCCGCTTACCATCCTAGGTTTAGGAAAATGAGAAAATTTAATACAAAGACTTTTTGTTTTCTTATATTATGCTTAGATTGATATATTATAAAATTTCCAAAACACTGCAAAAAATTAGCTCAAAATTGTATTTATTTTTAAATAAGGGTAAAAACAAATAAAATGGTCTTTTTTCATTATTCCTAACAAGAATTATGCAAATTACATTTCTTATCAAATGAAACAAAATGGTCTTTGTTTTTAAATCCATACAGTTGGGCTATATTAACTTATTTTCCTTATTGAACCAAAAGGTCTTAATATAAAAGTTAATTAAAACACATCACTAATACATTTTCAAGGCAACACAATCCTTCTCTTAGTCTCTTTGAGTATATTAAAAAGAGACCATGGACACTAAGAGCCAAGGATAGCATCTGGCATAGAGTACAAAATCAGCAAACCATCAAGACCCTTCAGAAGTACTAATGTAAAAATTCTTTAATCAATATCATTGTTAAAAACAATATTTGTATGTAGAACAGTATAAATGAAATAGAAAGGAAAAATCTGGGTGCAATAATAACACTTTGAGATGAGTTGTATTTTAAAGATTGCCAAAAGTACCCACCAAACTCCCCAATGCTCTGTCTACCTGTCTGAATTACTATCCTGCATTTCATGGTCTTTTCAGTGATATCCTCTATGACCACCCAGAAACACATAATCCTGTGATGTGACTTAACATTAACCACACAGCACATACAAGGACAGAAAATCATTCTACCTCTCACACAAGGTCAGTGAGAACCAATCCTTTCAGTAAGGACAACATCTGGGCACTTCCCATGCAGTCTGGAGACTGCAGACCCAAAGCGGTTTCAGAAGGATTCTGCACTGACTCACATGCAAACCACAAACACATGACGTTCTTCTCAATGCTCTGTAAGCCTACATCGCTTTATATTTATTTTTGCTATATAGAAAAGACCAGGTGGCATAAACATTTAAAGAGCGAACAATAAATGTTATAGGTAATTAAGCAAAATGAGAAACTTTGATCCTTAATTTATCAGTTTTATAATACCAAAGCAAAAAAAAGAAAGATAACCCCATATTCTCATCCACAATAAGAAAAATATCTTTGGAGCTAAAAATAAAAATTTCTAACTTAAAAACATTTTTTCATTTTAAAATATAACATAAATATTAACTGATCCTTACAGTAAATGCAATCTCTGGGTGAATTAAATAAATTTCACAACAATTTTTATTGGACCCAGCAGTCGGCAACAATATTACTTTGACAATCACGGCAAGAAGGCACTGCATGGAACACAAGCGAAAGCCCTAAGATGACTGCTTACAGATCTGTGATTGTTAGCTTTCAAACTATGTTTCACACACGAAAAACTGTCCTTCTGAAAACCAAAAATATTAGAATATTATACTCTAGCTGTATGGCTTCAGAGGCTTCCAGGTTAAAATATTATTTTCAATCCTTAATATTTAAAGACAGTAATTAGGATTCACTTCCCTTAGCTAAACTTTCCAACTCTCAATCATGGTATAATACTAACTTTCTTCAATTTTATTGGTCTTTCCAGAGACACCCCATAATGCGTATGATCCCAAAACCCACACAATCTTGTGATGTGCCCTAACTGGGAAGGTCCTATGGCTCATTGCCTAAATCTGACTAAAACTTAACTACCTCTTTAAACATACTTTTTGTATTGATATTGTTATTTTAGCTATATCTTCACTGACAGAATAAAAATAAGACTTCCTCCTCAAAAGAATAAAATATGAAATCAAATGTTACAATTTAAATTAGTACATACTGTAATGAGTACTATCAAGAACAGAAGATTAATTTTGTTGGAGCCAAATCACAGTTAGGGTTCTAGCCATCCACGGGGCTCAACATTAAAAAGGGGGGGCAGGTGGACAGAGGAAAAAGGAGGGGCCTCTCCAGTAGATACAGGAGGAAAAAAAGTTAGCTCCAATCCTAAAAGGGAACATATGTGAAGGAAATCATCCAACCATCCATCCAAGTATTGATGGAATACCTAAGATACATCAGGCATATGTATACATCACATATGACTTGACCAGCGAGAAACAGAGAGAGGTCTCATCAAGCAAGTGACAGATGAGGAAAGAGCTAGAAAGCTATTTACATTGATTTCTGGGGAAATATACTCCAGCCAGATGGAGAGCCAGTGCAGAGGCCCTGAGACAAGAGCTGACCTGAGGGATTTGAGGAACAGAATGGAGAACAGAGTGGGTGGAGCAGAGAAAAATCAATAGAAACACAGGAGACAAGAGCAACAGAAAAATGGCAAGGAGTCCTTGGATGGTGCGTGTGCACACGGGTGTGCTGTAGAGGGTGGGCACACACCAAGAGCGGCTCATAGTCTGAGTAATGGTGTTTTGGTTTAGATTTCTCCACTGCTCACCTACAGGCCGGTACCCACTTTTTAAAGCACAATCATGTAGCTTCACTTGCAGCAAAAACAATTCCTTCCACTTCATTTTCTTTTGTTTTGATACCTGCTTTGGTTTTGAATAACTTTCCTGTAAGTTAGCATTATTTCCTTTACTGTTTAGAATTCATTCTGAATTTCACACCACTCCCACACTAGATATAGCTTATTCTTCATAAGTGGTTTTACTCATGTTTTCCTTAGCTCTGTAGGTTAAGATGAGACTAGGCACCAGCAAAGCAAACTACATTCCACACCAGCCACATTTACATGTGTCTAGCTTTGTTCTCTTTGCTAAGGAAGGGCCCTGTTGGGCTGGAGCACTTGCCCCAGGACACTTGGCTGTTTCCTACACTGCCTGACTTCCACACAGGCGTGCCAGCATTGGACACATTGCTCATCTCCTTTTCCTTCCGTTAGGCCTATTCTTTCTAAACACTTTCAGCCAGATTCTTCTGGCCGAGATTTCTACTTGGGAACATATTAAATGGAACAACTCATTAACTGATTTCTTTGAGGGGTTGATCCAGTGCCTTCCATGCCCTGGCAAGCACTCTAGCAATGGATGGCACCTCATTTCTTTTTCCTTTTCCTTTTCTATGTTGAGATAAGACTTCGATAAAATTTCCAGATTGGCCTTGAACTAGTAATCCTTTTGCCCCCTCCTCTGGAATGGGTGGGGTTATAGGGTGTGCCACTGTACATGACCTTTTTGCTTAAATTTTATGTTGATTTCAACAGGAGCTAGGGATAGCTCAGTACTCCAGTATTTGTCTAGACATGTCTATGGGTCTGATCCCCATTATATCAGCATCATCAACAAAACCAACAGATTTCACGTGAGAGTAATGGTAATGTCAATCGTATAAACACAGCAGCAACACAAGCGATCTCCAACACGCCTGAGCACTGGCTGTGCTAGCAACACTTTATATGTATTATATTAACTTTCTTTTCTTTTTAGTTTTTTAGCCTATGCTGCTGGCCTTGAACTCCCAATCATCCTGCTTCAGTCTACAGATAGCTGAACCTACAGACATGCAGCAGCATGCCCAGCCTACATGTATTACGTTAATATATTTGGCAGAATTCTGTGACTGACACCACTTTTTTGATCCTCATCTTATAGATGAAACAAAACAAAATAAAACAAAATTTAAAAAACCCAATTTCTGGCATTTTTATGTGACACCCAAATCAAAACTTTACTTCAGCTACATCTTTCCCACCGTCCACTCACAAATAGAAACCTAGGCCTCAAGAATGGCCTCTGTGTTGTCTTCACTTCTCTGGTGTTTTTCTTAAGATTTCCTGTGAAGCTCTGTAAGTAATTCAACTTATTTTTAACTTATTTTTTTTGTTTTGTTCCAGTTTTAAAGCAGGGTTTCATGGAGTCCCTATATAGCCAAGACTGGCCTTGAACCCTTGATCTTCCAGCCTCAGCCTCCTGAGTCCTATGATTAAAAGCATCTGCCACCATGCCTGCTGAGTTGGATTACTTCTCCTTCTCTGTTTGCTTTATCTCTATATTGCAGTGCCATCCTTTACCATAACTTCTGTATTTTGCAGATCTTTCTTGCATAAGCCAATGTAAAAATCAAGTGGTAGCTTAACAGACATCCTCATCTCAGATTCAGCCTAACCAGTTTCTAATCTGAAGTTCAATTCTAGTCATTATATAGCTCCATCCCCAGAAAAAATGTCATATCCAGTATCACCTACAGTTTTCTAACCACAGAGCCAGCAGATGAGGCAAACCAAAACAGTATAGCAAGGTCCTACTAGATCCACCTTCCAGTCTGCCACCAGGAAGACATCAACTCTACAAAGCACTTCTGAGGATGCACAGATCTTCCCTCTGAATGGTCCTGCAGCCAGCACACCTATTGTCTTGTTCCAGAGTTAAAGGCCCACAAGTGCTTTCTACCCATTCTCTCTCTCTTCCTGTATCACACATCCCCCCCCCCCCCGAAACCTAAAAGTATCCCATGCTCCATCCTTGAAACAAAAGAAACAAAACAAAACAGAAACAAAACACTCCCTGTTTAGGGTCATTCCTCTCCACTGTAATTACAGTTGTTTCTAATTCTGCACTCGTTTTATTTCCTTAAATGAATTATACTATTTACCTCAACATTAGTACAGAAGCCAGACTGTAGTCAGTGTTTCTGAGCACACCAAAGCCAAAGCATTAACTCACATTTATGTTCATCCAATTTAGTAATGAGTTTAAGGCAATCATTTTAGATGCTTCTAGGTCAAAGAATAGGGGATAAATATATCTTTAGTGATGCATCAGAGTTTATCTTTATAAAGTTAACTTTACGCTCTAGCTGTTCTGGATACCAAAAGATACATGGAGAACGGTAATCTCTTTAAAGGAAGAGGATGTATTTTTTTTTAATAGAGAAATGTTATGTGACTATGTTATCAATATTTGAAAAGAATTGTTTTGAAAAAATGAGCTTATGGTGATGAATTTCTTCAAGCAGATTGATAACTATTTGGCAAATGAATACATCTAAATGGATGTATACAAGATGTGAAATGGTCATCAGATTTTCACACAGAAATTAACTTTTTCTTTTAAAAATATTTTAAATGAGTTATAGGAAATGATTTATTTCATATTATTTAGAGAATAATAAATGGGCTTTGGAAAAAATGAAAATTAAGATATTAGGAACAAAACATGGTAGTTAACAGTGATGAGTTCTTGAGAGTTTCACAGAGTGTCACCTGGCATGTAAACACTTTGGCAAACTGCTAAACATGGTCGGGAGTTCTCTCTCCTCTCCCACCCTCTGTCTCCTAAAAGCTGTGCCAAGTCAAATAATTTCTACTGAATCAAGAACAGAATGTAAAACAAGGAACAATGCAGACTCAAGAAACCTTATATTATATAGAAATCGCCTTACTAGGTATCAATCCATGAGCATTCTATGAGAATACTAAGAAATTAGCTAAGAAACAGTTTTCAGAAAAAATGAAATCACTGAAGCTGTCAGAGTTAAACAGGAAAATATTCACAAGATAGGAACTTACCACAATAGACAATAGTAAAAGTAGGGAGTAGGTCAGCAACCAGGGGCAAGAGAGAGAAAACAGAAAGCATTTTAATTAGGGGAATTTCAAAACATTTAAGCAGCAAATGGTAGCAAACACATTTTTAAAATGCAAGCATCCACTTAAGTTTAACAAGTACAGCAAAAACCACACGTGCACCAAGTTCAGACGCTATGAAGCTGAAGACCCAGCACAGGCAGTGACAAGGATGCAAACAGGGAAGCAAGGTCTATGCAACCTCCATGCAGCACATGACGGGAGGATGGTGTTAGTGTCAAAACCAGTGGAGAGGGCGTCGCCCAGGGGTCGATTTAGCATCAAGCTGACTAGTCAAAAACTGCTCAGAGGTTTTAATATATTCTTAATTTTATATCCAGTTTTCAGCTAACTTTGCTCCATGTTAGAATACCCACGAGGAGCCTTATCCCTTGGAGATGGCTGTGGCCAGCCTCTGCATATATCTAAACGAAGCCACAGAAATAGATTATATTGTAGGTATTAATGAGGTCATGCACATTTAATCTGGAGGATGAAGGTAAATGTGACGGCTCATGTAAAGATAAGTAGAGGCAGGCACTATTTCAGAATGGGAGGACATCTATTGGTGACATCTGTCTCTAAGTGTTCTTTCTGGGTCTCCACAAGAGAGGACTGCAAAGAATCAAACGGAGAAGCCTGCTGTATCCAGCCAGTGTGAGTCGAGAGGCAGAGCCACACACCTAACTCAAGACCCTAGTCAATATTAGGGCGTAATTTAGAGAATTTTCTCCTTTACAGAAAGATGAAAAATTCAATTTCAGATAAGACTGATTTTATATTTAACATTTCCAAATTTAACTACTACATATAAGGAAGCAAATGTATTCATTATACAGGAATAAATGCCATCAGACTATAAAGTCAAACTTTTAAATGCTAAGTTTTCTTAGTATCTCTATCTTGCTCCCCCATCTATATATAAGTGACCAAAATAAATGTCTTTCCTGGGGTGAGGGCTCTACCCACGGCAAAGTGACTCACGACAAAATTAAGCACAACTTATCAATTCCAGCGTGCCCACTTCCCACCCGTATTTTGTTATCTCCACGGTCTGCATCCACCTTTACTGAAGGGATGTCACTAATACACAGGTGATTTTTATCTTATACAAAGGCACAGAAGATAGTATGTTCTCTGCCTGACAGCAGCACACAAGTGCAATGCTTTCTATTTATACCTCTGAGCAATATCGTACAAATCGACCTCTGTGAGTGAACATGGTTAGGAGAGAAATCTGTGTCTACGTGTTGATGACAGAAACACGTCAAAGGATAAAAACAAACCAGAGTGCTAACACAGTGGCTCATTTACCAAAGAATCTCATTAGTGAAACGGTTTCCATGCACTGCCTAGGACCTCCATATCAGACAGCTCTTAAAATAACTTACAGTAGTTTAACAACATTTCTTTGGTTAATGAATTCAGTTGATAAGCAGACAGCAACAGAATGCCCACAGCTAGCACATGTGGGCAAAGCATTGGCATAAGAAATCTGGTCAAGTCCATCTATTAGTGTCTTTAACTAACTAAAGCATTACCTACCTCCCAGCCAGTGCTCTGTGTAATAAAAAGTAAAAAAAGGGCAAGTCATAAAAAAAAACTGTTCAAAAGAACAAAGAGGCCAAAGGAAGGTCAGTTACACGGTACGTTACCACAAGTTCTTCTCAGAGGATAACAAAAGATTTTAAACAGAACATATTCTATCATCTAAGACCGAGAGAAATTTTATAACACACTTGTTCAAAACTCAATTCCTAAAATTTTGCCTTTGAAAAGCTAAGCTTTGAAAGTAAGAGTACTGTTTAGTCTAAGTACGCATTTTAGGGCACGGGAACCTGCCACTTATTCTGCCTGTGTCTGACTCAGGTCTCTGACTACTAGGAGCTGGTTCCACGGAAATATCCAGGTTAAACAGGACACACACTGCAGTTGTGACAAATGACAGGAACTGAATCACAAGGATGAAATTCTCTGGGAAACCACTAGCAGTCAGTGCTACGTGTTGCAGACTGGATGCGTATGATTGGCATCACAGGGCTCTCAAGGATGATGAAGTTCCTCAGAGCATGTGCATAATTCACTATAAAAATACCTCTTACCACCATGAAGCCTAACCAACCGTTTGTAACTTCAATATTTTCAAAGATTACAATAGAGTTCTGGCTTAACAGGAAAAGCCTACTTTACTTTCAGATTCTGTCTATTCATCTATAACAGCTTGGCCAAGGTGGTCAAGCTAGTAAAGAGCGAAACTGCTGTAGAACTGCATGCAGGAGTGGGTAGTCAGTCACTCCTCCACTGCCTTGTGGAGGTCGTGCGTGTGAAGGGAGCAAAATCATGCATGCAGAGGAGGGATAGGAGGAGGAGGAGGAGGAAGCCCAATAGAAACTTTCAGTGGAGCCAATGACTTAGTCAGAAGGCACCAACCACTAACAGTCTGTTTCATTTCCCACATAGTTTACCTGACTCTGATTTTGGTGAAGTACTAAATCCCTCTCTGAGCCGCATAGGAACTTGTCTCGGTCGTTGTTTTTATATGAGAAACATTGGGTGAGGGTGCATGTAGGAGAAACACAACTACAGCAGTAAAAATACCAGGATTTCATTACAGCTTCACATCACTCAATAAAAGTTAATTTACACATAAAAACCTTTTGGCAGCAAAGAAACAGGTGTCAATTTAAATATCAAACCCATAATTTAATCTACAATGTAATACAGAAATAAAATTCTAAAACATTGCTAAATAGTAATAATTCAAAATTTGACAAAGAAAAAAAGTCATTTGGGGAGTTCCTAATAGTTATGACCACTTTAGATAAATGCATTCCTTTGTTTGTTTGTTTGTTTTTGTTAATAAATCTGATTTTAACTAGGAACTATCTTTTAAACAAGTAAAATGGCCATCCCATGGGAGCTGGTTAGGCGTGAGCACAAGGCGTGTTAAGTCAACACTTCCCCAGCTAATAAAGTCAGAAGTGGGAGCTGTTACCTGATGGACGATTTTGCTGAATGCCTCCTGAAGTTTGCCATGAATTGTGGAGAGCTTCTTTGCATCCCGATTAGCTTCATGAATAGGAATGAGTACTTTGTAAACCTCATTAACTGCTTCGTACATGCCCGCCTACAAAAATAATATCTGTGAGATACCGCTTTCTTTTAGATCAATGAAAAATAAGATAATTAGAATTCATATTCACCATTTTTATTAAGATACTTCCCAATAGGTCTAATTTTTAAGTGTATTAAAAGCCGCCAGGCAGTGGTGGCACACGCCTTTAATCCCAGCATTCGGGAGGCAGAGGCAGGCGGATTTCTGAGTTCGAGGCCAGTCTGGTCTACAGAGTGAGTTCCAGGACAGCCAGGGCTACACAGAGAAACCTTGCTTCGGAAAAACCAAAACCAAAACCAAACCAACCAAACAAACAAAAAGCCTTAAAACCCAATTTTATGTAATGGATCATTTCCTCTGAACGGACTCCAGTGGGTATATATTTATACTCTATCCATCCATCAATACTTATGTTGATGTATAATTCAAACTCGACATCCTGTTCCTGTCTTTCCTACAATGACTTCACTAAGGTAAATATGTACATGTGCATATAAACTCTTAAAAACTAGTTCTGATTACTGCAAGAAATTCAATTATTATATAGGTAAGATTCCCGATTCTTTTAAAATCAGAGCATCTGTAGCCTCTGGGAAAACCTAAACCATTTACCTTTCCACAACTGTAAGTAGGCATAGGAATCTGCTTACTAGAAATTCTTGGCAAGTATTGAAATAACTTGATCTTTAAGGACATGCAGGTTTGGCGTGTTGGCACTCGGGCTGTACTTTCTCCTAGCAGATGGCACTGTAATGGGAGGAGAGAGCAGCTTCCCAGGGCGTCACAGATCAGCACATGTGCGTTCCCGAGGATAGGACTTCCATGATCTTACTGGCCAGATCACAGGAAGATCTCTAAGCAATAGCTTCAATGGGGAAATAAATTTAGCATAACTAAAATTCTCTAGTAAGTATCTTAATTAAATTAAAAAACGTGGGCTGACGAGATGGCTCAGCGGGTAAGAGCACTCACTGCTCTTCCGAAGGTCCTGAGTTCAAATCCCAGCAATCACATGGTGGCTCACAACCACACGTAATGAGATCTGATGCCCTCTTCTGGTGTGTCTAAGTCAGCTACCATATATATATATATTAAATAAATCTTTGGGGTGGAGCAAGTAGAGTTGACTGGGGCGAGCAGAGATCTTAAAAATTCAATTCCCAACAACCACATGAAGGCTCACAACCATTTGTACAGCTATAGTGTACTCACATACATAAAATAAATACATCTTTAAAAAAATTTAAAACTTAAAAAGAATATATTAATACTACATATAAATAAAAGAATTTCTGCACAACAGACTACTAGTCTGTAATCTAGATGTACTTCTGTGAATTACTTAAACTACATGTGTATTCAGACACAGAAAATTACTAAATTATTCTGTCAGTAGCAAAAAAATCCTCCAGTCTATGACAAAAATGGAATGATCATGGTCCTTAGAAACAGGACATTGTTGAAAGGAGTGAAGTCTGAAAAAATATTTTTAAGAGCTTGAAAATCATTACAGTTAAGCCTGTGGGATCTAAGGACCAGCAAGGATAAAGATGGCAATCACGCCAGTACACCAGCACTGGCTAACGAGTGGGCTCTCTCTACATATGAACGTCTTTATGTGAACTCCTTCCTCATGCCAACCCGAGGTACAAATTATTATTCGATGTGTCTAACAGTTAAGAAAAGTGAGACATGGGCTGGTGAGATGGCTCAGTTGGTAAGAGTACCCAACTGCTCTTCCAAAGGTCCGGAGTTTAAATCCCAGCAACCACATGGTGGCTCACAACCATCCGTAACGAAATCTGACACCCTCTTCTGGAGTGTCTGAAGACAGCTACAGCGTACTTTACATATAATAAAAGAAAAAAAAAAAAAGAAAAGTGAGACATGAAGAGACTGAAATAACAAAGCGGCAGCAGAGCGGCTCTGGACATCATCTGCTCTACCCTTTCATGGTCCCAACTGGTGCTGGGACAGTAAGCAGTAAAATCAAAGGAAGCAGCGACTCAGTCTATCACATTTGCTCAAGGTTAGGGAAGTTAGGTTATATCCTTCTATAAATGCCTGTCCTGGATCTCCTTAGCGGTCTTGGCTTCGATTCTTCGCATACAGATGGGAGGGAACAAGGACTCGAGTTATACAAGCAGGGCAGGCAGGTAAGGGATGCAGGATGAACTCTGATAGGTGAGAACCAGTCCTCCAAAACCTACTCAGAAAGGTTCACTGCACAAGCCCAGCTCAACACATAGGGACAGATGATCTCCAGTTCACCTGAGAGGCACACTGTAAACGTGTGTTAATCTACTCAGAACTTAAAAAGCCCAGAGAAGTTTTGTTCTCTCTTTTTTTAAAATTTAAAGGTTTCAGAAAATATTTTGTAAACCAAGAAAATAACTGTAGCAGATTAACCCTGGTTCATAAACAAGTAGATGAGAGCACCGGGGAAAGCCACAGGTCACTAGGGTACACACAGTGGGAGAAACAGCCACAGAGCTGAAGGACAGCTCGTAAGGACACCTGCAGCCAACACTCTCAAAGGAAAGGTAAGGGTGAAAGGCAGAAACACTGACATATGTGTCACTTATGGACCTGGAAACTGTGGGACAGAGCGAACAAAGTCACTTACCATGGAGAAGGAAGCAGCCGCTTGTTCCAGTAAGCCCACCAGTCCCGATTCAGTGAAGTACTTTCCAGAGCAAATGCCTTCTTCATCTGGAGATACCACATCATCTGAGACAGCAGATTCTTCCAATACATTAGATGAAATATTCTAGGGAAAAATATTGAAGAGGTATTGGCAGTGAATCACTTTCCTGGCATGGACAGTGATCATGACGTAAGTGACAACTAGATATCACTATTAGCTCAGGTAGGAGAGCCTATCCTCAGCTGGGAGAGACCCTGGAGCCAGCCCTACGCACAGACACACAACGGAAGTGAGAGATCTCTGTTTAAAAGATGATGATAAAATTACAACACTGTTGCTAGAAAACTCCCCCCGTAACAGCAAGTTGTAGAAGTAAACTGTCTTCTGATCTTCACAGATGTATCAAAGCACATCATAAACACACACAATTAAAAACATTTGTAGGAGGGCTGGAGAGATGGCTCAGCTGCTAAGAGCACGACTGCTCTTCCAGAGGTCCTGAGTTCAAATCCCAGCAACCACATGGTAGCTCACAACCATCTGTAATGGGATCTGATACCCTGTTCTGGGGTGTCTGAAGAGGGTGACAGTGTGTGTGTAAAATAAATAAATCTTTAAACAAAAACATTTGTAGGAAAGAAGTCAAGATGGCTAAGCAGTTAAGAATACTGGCTGTTCTAGAGGACCTAGGATCGAAGCCCTAATTTCAATCCTCAATTGAAAATCAGGTTCTCTTTAATAGGGCTGGAGATCTATCTCAGTGGAGGCAAACATGCCCTGATTATATTCTCAGAAGAGCAGGCAAAATAAAGAGTGCAATCTAAGAGTACAGTCATTCACCTTGCCAAGGTCTGGCCTTACTTCCTGCTTCCAAAGGACACAGCAGATCCCTACCTGGAATGTTACGCATCCAACAGGAAGATACTTCCGATCTTCCAGCATGCTCAGATACTCGGCGACAAGGGCTGCGGAGTGGACCAGGCACTGAGCAGCTTCGGCATGATTGCTTCGTTCAGAGTGCTTGCCAGCCATGTTCTGCAACCAGGTCAGGCGCAGGTCTGGAGACGTCTGGTAGCCCTTGGCGATTCTAATCACAACAGAAGTGATTATTAGTGCCACTAGCATCCCGAAGTGATTGCGAGTTCAGAGGGTTCCTCAGATTATCTATCTAGACAAGTTCCTGCTAGGGCATCAACCTGTTATGACAAGTGTTTAAGTGGCTGGAAAATGTCACTGTGTACGGATAGAGAAGTCACTGTGAAATGGACACTATCATTTTGGGTTGGGGTAAAGAGACTTGAGATGTGGCTGCTAAGAAAACTATATTTAAATTTAAAAATATGGGGCTGGTGAGATGGCTCAGCGGGTAAGAGCACCGGACTGCTCTTCCGAAGGTCCGGAGTTCAAATCCCAGCAACCACATGGTGGCTCACAACCATCTGTAACAAGATCTGATGCCTTCTTCTGGAGTGTCTGAAGACAGCTACAGTGTACTTACATATAATAAATAAATAAATCTTTAAAAAATTTTTGAAATATATATTAATATATTTTATATGACATATATACTTATACATTAATTATATAATAAATACTTATATATTATTTATGAATATATAAGGAAAAATAGAAAAATATACATCTTTATTTGAAGAGTTTTTAATTTGTGTGTCATCTTATGATGGACAAAACTGGGAAAGAGAGGACCCCATAGAAAGAAAACTCTGACTTCTGTTTCTGTGTCTAACAAGATATAGTGGCAACTACAAATTTCTCAAAATCTGTACCTAGAAATACTATCTCTAATCATAACCACATTCTGAAATTATGACAATTCATATTACATTAAACATTCATATTCTATTTTTTTTAAAGATTGTTTTTTACATTTAAAATGTGAGCTTGAGGCTTTTCTAAGAAGTTCGAGATCTAGGACACCAAATTAATTAATTAACTAGTAAATTAATTGTACTTTTTCTGGCCTGCTTGCTCAGGCCATATTTATTTCATATATGTGGGTACACTCACTGTCTTCAGACACACCAGAAGAGGGCATCAGATCTCATTATGGATGGTTGTGAGCCACCATGTGGTTGCTGGCATTTGAACTCAGGACCTCTGCAAGAGCAGTCATTGCTCTTAACTGCTGAGCCATCTCTCCAGACCCCAAATTTATCTTTTAAAAATTCTCTCTCTTTTCTTTTCCTTTTTTCTTTTTGGCAAGCAATAAACATTCTGTATTCTGAGGCTCTACCTTTGATCCCTTGCACTGCACACCCCACAACACAACAGCAAGCTGAAGTTAATGTTTCAACTCTTACGTTCTGTGTGTGGGTGTTCTGCCTTCATGCATGTCTCTCCACCCAGTGTACCTGGTGCTCATGGAGACCAGAGAGGGTGAAAGGTCCTGAGCGGGTGCAGTGGTAGATGACTCTGAACACTGAACCTGGGTCCTCTGCAAGAGCAGAAAATGCTCTTAACTGCTGAGTAATCTCTCTAGTCCACACGGAAGAGTTTAAAACCACTGACAAAAGAAGCAACCTCAGAAAAGCACAGTCTTTGCCTTCTGCAGACACCAGGCACACAAGCAGTACAGACACACGTGCAAGCAGAGTACGCACTCACACACACACACATCTCTATTATAAAGAGTACTCACACACACACATCTCTATTATAAAGAGTACTCACACACACAGACACATCTCTATTATAAAGAGTACTCACACACACACACACATCTCTATTATAAAGAGTACTCACACACACACATCTCTATTATAAAGAGTACTCACACACACACACACATCTCTATTATAAAGAGTACTCACACACACACACACACATCTCTATTATAAAGAGTACTCACACACACACACATCTCTATTATAGAGTACTCACACACACACACACACACACACATCTCTATTATAAAGAGTACTCACACACACACACATCTCTATTATAAAGAGTACTCACACACACACACATCTCTATTATAAAGAGTACTCACACACACACACACATCTCTATTATAAAGAGTACTCACACACACACACATCTCTATTATAAAGAGTACTCACACACACACACATCTCTATTATAAAGAGTACTCACACACACACACACACACACACACACACATCTCTATTATAAAGTCACTTAAATATTTTTTTTACATTTTTTCTCATCAACAGTTACCCAGGGTCTTTCAAATCCCATAATGCAAACAGGGTGGGTCACATGAAGGCTACCTGTACATGAGATCAATCAGCATTTCTGGGTCTTCCTGATGCTCCTTCATCTTAACAGTGTCAGAAAGGATCATATGGAGATTGAAGACCAAATCTTGGACCTGCAGTAGAGAATCATAAACATTTCCTGTCACTCATTCCCAATAACTGAATGAGTCTGGAAGCTTTTGTTTTTTTGTTTTTCGAGACAAGGTTCTGGGTGTCCTGGAACTCGCTTTGTAGACCAGGCTGGCCTCAAACTCAGAAATCCACCTGCCTCTGCCTCCCAGAATGGTAGGATTTGGAAGCTATTTTTGATAAGCTTCTAGAACTTTGAAAACAAGTTACAGCAAGTATGTGGGTGTGGCAAAGGGAGGCATTCTTCAGTTGACTACACTGTAAGCAGGAATGAGGTGCAGCAAAGTCAGGACTGCAGGAGCACAGGAGGAAACTGTCTTTCACTGTCTTTAACAGTCAGCTCGGTGCAACTAGTTTTCCTAAAGGCAAGCTAATATTTGAGTAACAGGCAGGAACTGCCTACATCTACTGCTACAAATGAGCAGAATTACACAACTGGATTAACTATTTTAAGAACAGGGTGTTTGGAGATGGTTGAGTTTGTCTTCAGCACCCAAAGGCCAGGTGTGGTGGCCAGCATTTCATCTAATTCCAGCAAAAACAGGAGGCAAAGACTGGAGGATCCTTGGGCCTTACTGTCAGCATCCTAGTCAAACTAGGAACTCCAGGTTCAGTGACAGAGGGTGAGAAAGTGACTGAGGAATGACAATCGACTTTGACCTCTGGGGCTTCACATGTATGAACATGTGAAAAAACACATGTGCACAGAAACACACATGTGCACGCACACACAGTAGCATTTCTCACCTGATCAGGAAATGTGGTTTCCCTCAATTCTAGATCTTCTTCAGCATATGTCAAAATAGTTTTTAGAGAGCGTCTTAAGAATTCTTCATTAAAATTCTGAGACGTACCCACCAAAGAGGACAGTGACATCGTCACTTGCATTTTCACTCTGGCAAAGTTCTGTGAAAGGGAAATTGCAGCAATTAAGGCAGTCAAAAGAAAACGTGCTTCTGTTTCCCTGCAAAGGGAAAGGGCTAGGACCATGGCCCAGTGCTAGGTGCTTGCTTAGCTTGTGTCCTAGGTTTGATCCCAATACTGCAAATAAACAAAATCAAAGTTTGGTGGAAAAAATGCTATTCTGAAACATTTTTTTTTAAGTAATGAAATATACACAATGCAATCTGATTTTTTAAAAAGATGCTGTGGACTCCAGGGAACTAAGCAGCACCTCTCCTGCAGCCTTCCTTCCTCACACCCATCTCTCCTGCAGCCTTCCTTCCTCACACCCTATCTATCCCTCTGTCTCACTCCTGGGAACCTCTGGTCACTCAAGGGGATCAGATCAACTAAGTGATTTTTCACTCTCCTACCCATCTACCAATTCCAATTTCCTAGTCTTATCCCAGGTTTGTAGCAGACCAAATGCTGTGTGTGGTCTCCCCTTCTTGTCTGGCCTCACTCCCAAGGAACTAAGCAGATTTTCTCCTATAGCCTTCCTTCTCTCCTATCTCTTTGTCTCAATCACCAATAACCAGAGACACTCTCTCCCTAGAAATCCACTGATGGCCAGAAAATCAGATCCTCCAGAGAGCCAAATCTTTGAGGCAGGCCTCAGTGGCCTTCCCCATTCCTGTGTGTAGCTCTAGATACCTAGAAACAAGTCTACTTGGGACTTGCAGTACCTGCACATCAGGTTCTCAGAAGTAACTCCAAGCAGGCAACTCACTGGCACTACATGCTCCTAAGACCCAGAGAGGGCAACAGAAACCAAGGAATGTAAAATCCAACAAAGACCAGATAATAAGACCCAGAATTACAATCATCTCAAACCCAGATGCCAACATAAAAACACAACCAATAACAGCCAGAAAGATGCAGGACAATATTAGAGTCCAGAAATCCTACCTCAACAGGCCTCAAGTATTCCAATACAGCTGAAGATGAGACAAAGACTTCAAAAGAGCTATTATGAATGTAATCAAGGACCTGAAAGAGGATATGAATCTACTAGTAAAATCTATGAAAACACAAACAGTGAAATAAAATGAAGAAAAGAGTTCAGAACATGAGAGTAGAAATGGAATCCCTAAAAACTAAACAGGTAAAATTAGAAATGAAAAATTTAGGAACTCAAATAGGAAACTTAGAGGCAAGCCATATCAACAGAATCCAGGACAAGATAGAGGAAATAGACACTTTAGTCAAACAAAGTATTAAAACCAACCAACCACCAAATCATACCAAACCAAGCCAGGCATGGTGGCACACACCTTTAATCCCAGTACTTGGGAGGCAGAGGCAGGCGGATTTCTGAGTTCGAGGCCAGTCTGGTCTACAAAGTGAGTTCCAGGACAGCTAGAGCTACACAGAGAAACCCTGTCTCGAAAAACAAAACAAAATACAAAAAATAAACAAGCAAAAAAACCCAAACCAAACCTTTTGGCACAAAGCATCCAGAAAATCTTGGACACTATGAAGAGACTAATAGGAACAGAGAAAGAAGAAGCCACCTATGTCAAAGGCACAGAAAACGTGGTCTACAAGTTCATAGAAGAAAATTTCCCTCACCAAAAGAAGGAAATATCTATTAAAGTACAAGAAGCAAACAGAACACCAAATACATTGGACCACAAATGAAATTCCCCATGATGTGTTATAATAAAAACACTAAACGTACAGAACAAAGAAAGAATATTAAAAGCTACAAGGGAAACTGACCAACTAACATATACAGGCAGACCTATTAAAATAATGCCTGTTTTTTCAATGGAACCTTCTAAAAGGCAGAAGGGTCTGGACAGATGTTCTGTAAAGTCTCAGAGACACCAGAAGCCAGGCCAGTTTATTATACCCAGTAAAACCTTCAGTCACAATAGATGGAGAAAGAAAGACAATCAACAATGAAACCAAAGTTAAGCAGTATCTCTCTATTCCAGCTAGAAGGGGACACGAGAAACTTCAACATGAAAGTCTTAACGACCCAAGAAAACACAAGGGATAAATAAGCTCAGAACTACAAATAAATACAGGGGGAAAAACTCACACCACCACAACAAAATGACAGGAATTAGTAAACACTGTACGTTAATAACTCCCAATATCAATGGCTTCAATGATTCAATAAAGAGACACTGATTAACAGATCACACTATAAAACAGGATATATTCTTTTGATGCATCCAAGAAACATAACCATTTTTAAATTAATGATTTATTTGTTTATGTATGTGGGTATTTTGTCTGCATGTATCCCTGTACACCAGAAGAGAGCATCAAATCCCATGGGACTACATTTGTAAGTGTCTATGGGCCATCATGTGGATGCTGGGAAGTGAACTCAAGAACTCTGGAAGATCAGCCAGTGCTCTTAATAGCTAAGCCATTTCTCCAACCTCAAGAAATATATTTTAATATCAAAGGATAAACATAATCTCAGGATAAAAGAACAGAAGATATTTCAAGCAAATGAACCCAAGAAACAAGCCAGGGTAGCCATTTTAATATCAGACAAAATAACCTTTAGACTAAAATTAATCTGAACAGATGGGGAATGATACCACATATTCACTAAATGAAAAATACATCAAGAAAATATTGCAATTCTAAATAATTATGCACCAAGCACAAGGGCAGAGGACCCTAGACTACAGAAACACACACACACACACACACACACACACACACACACACACACACACAGAGAGAGAGAGAGAGAGAGAGAGAGAGAGAGAGAAGGAAGAGCAGCGGCCTGCATCCATCCGTCTACTTCCTGACTGGGGATGTGAGCGGCCAGTGCTTCCAGCCCTTGCAGCCTTGATTGCCTGCCATGATAAAATGCACCTTGAGCTAGGAGTGAAAACAAACCTGCTCTCCCTTCAGATGCTTCTGTCATGGTCTTTATCCAACAAGAGGAAAAGAAACTAAAACACCAATGCTCCCTATTTTGTCAAAAATCTCTTCACACTTGACAGGGACTAAATAGCTTCAGGGATGCCTTTCCTTCAACTAATATATCTCCTGTTTGTCTTCAGAACATAGTCCTCTGTAGAGCTCAAAAGCACTGTGTTCCAGTTCCATCTGAGGTTGCAAGATGACCTGATGTCAGTATATCCAATGCACCTCGTTTCCTGTTGACTTCCTTGGGCCTGCCCATGCTCACCCTGCTCTTCATAGGATGAGCCTACTCCAGTCCTTGCTGCCTTTAAACTGTCAGTTTCTCATTCCTAAAACCAGTACTTTCGTCAACAGCCATCCCATTTCTGCTCTGAGTCACTGCAATAACTTCCTGGTTAATCACCTGACTGTTTTTTAGGCCTGCACTCCATCTTCTGTGTAAAATACTAAATGCCTATTAATCATTCCTTTATAATTTGCCAGTGTCTCCCACAGTGTGAACAATAAAATTCAAGTAGTCAAGAGAGTAATATATTACACTCTGTAGTGGGGTCATAGTGAAGAACAACTTAGCATCACTGCCAGTTTGAAATTACTTCCTTCTACTCAGAGATGCTAATCTATAAATGCTAATGTATAAATTGTCTTTCTTTTTTTTTCCTAAACAGGAAAAAAAAAATCCCAGAACAACAGAAAATGCTAACAAGAACAACTTTCAAGAAATTCCATGGGTAGTCAAATATTAGGGACTTTAAAAAACTAGATGAAATTCATAATGCAACTAGAATCTCTTGGTTATAAGAACCTGGCACCCAACAGAAATAGAGCAGTATGAGTCTGTATCCCCCAACCTGCACCACACATATGCATGCCCCATGCATATACACACTTTCATAGACACCCATAGGATGGGAATAAAGACATCTAAGTTCTTAATACCTGTCTATTGAAGCTGTATTTCATTATGAACCCTGACCACTTTCATGGCAGACACTTACATTCCCGATCTCAAAGTTCTGCCTCATGAGGAGGTAAAGGGAGGCACTAGCGTGCGACCGGATTGTACTGATGCTGCTACTGCAATGACGGAGAAGCCGGAGGCACAGATCCGCACACTGCTCTGTCTCTTCCTCAAACAAGAGCTCAGGAAACTGTAAAAACCAGAAAGATGTATGTTAATATAGCTGACTTAGAAATCTGATAGGTTAGCCCAGAAATGAAACCGAGTGGTTGAGAGACAACATTAGTTAAGGTCAACAGTACTGAACACAGCCAGACAGGTGGGCTGAAATACTGGCCATGTCACTTCTTAGGCGGCAGTGTGACCCTGGGCAAGTTTCATGTTTTTGTGTGGTAGGCCCAATAACAAACATTACATACATGAACTGTTGTGGCTTCAGTCGTGTATTATGAAGAACAGTATGGACATGCAAGAGCACAACATAAACACACAAAACCAAACACACATGTTTCAGGGGTAGGGGTGGGGTGGGGAGAGGACGACAAACAGGAAACAACTGGTATAGCAAAGCACACAACAGTTTCACACAGCAAGGGTGGAACTGCCCATACATTTAATTTTTAATAAATGAGTTGAAGAGAAAGCTACATGGTGGGAGCTAGAACTCAAAGAGTGCTTGCATCCCGTGTCCAAGGACCTAGGCTCAATCTCCAGTATCACAAAACCCAGTAGAACAAGGAAAGAGGTGGACAGCCTGCATTCAGCTACTGAGTTCAGGTTCTTCTCAAAACCAAATGATTTTAGACAGGAAGCTGATTATCAATAAATCAGGTCAAGACACGTTCTGAAGACAGAGTCAGAGGCCCAAGGTTCATAACAAATTGACCAGGGAGTGTGGTAAATGACCTTGGACAGTGCTAAAGAAGAAAGTGAAGCCACATATGAAGACCTCAGGTAAACTCACTCACCTTTGAGACCAGGGCTCTCTGCGTGGCGAAGCAGTGCTGCAGATAGACTGCACTTTGGTTGCAGGCCATGCTCTGTAGCAGCACTTTTAGCACACCACCCAGGATACTCTCTTTGGATTCCGTTACAGACACAGTCTGCAATTTAAGGATAAAATGTAAGACAGCATGTGTCTATAATGTGGCTAGCTAGGTAAATTATGTGTGAAAACACAAACATTTACAAGACAGGAAAATGGTAAAAACTAGAAGGACTTCAAGAGAAGACACCACACAGTGTTTGGATGGAAGGGAAAAAGGAGTGAAAAGCCAGAGAGACTTCAGGCTGCGAGTGGGAAGAGGAGTAGACATAGCAGCAGGAGAATAGCAAGTGCATTCTAAGGAACCTGTAGATAAACGTGGACGTCTGACTTGAAGCACGTGCAAAAGTGCCCATGGCAGATTACATTTGTTACATATCAAAAATAAATTTTTCTCTTTCCTCCTTTAAGGAAAGGAATCCCAGCTTTTGTTGAGGGACTTGGAACTAATCTAAAAAGAAGTGTGAACTAAAGACAAGTTCCTCCATGAGGCATGCCCTTAAAAACACACGTGGCTCCTTCGCCCAGTGAAATGCAGTGTGGTGAGGAGAGAAGCCTGAGCAAGTGCCTTGCATAATCTAGCTTAGAAAATATTTATACCACCGGGAAGAGGGTCAACATTTGAAATGTAAATAAATAAAATAATAAAAAAAATTTATGCTGTTTTTATTTCTAGTAGGTTAGACCTAGTCCAATAGATCATTAAAATATAAAGCCTTTTAAAGTCTGAAGAATTCCTCATTTTTGTCATTAAGTAGTCAAGAAATAGAGAATTTTAAAAACTATTTAGTACTTGTCATTGTACTGCCTGGTTTTGTGTGTCAACTTGACACAGGCTGGAGTTATCACAGAGAAAGGAGTTTCAGTTGGGGAAATGCCTCCATGAGATCCAGGTGAAAGGCATTTTTTCAATTAGTGATCAAGCAGAGAGGTCCCTTTGTGGGTGGTACCATCTCTGGGCTGGTAGTCTGGGGTTCTATAAGAGAGCAGGCTGAGCAAGCCAGTAATGAACATCCCTCCATGGCTTCTGCATCAGCTCCTGCTTCCTGACCTACTTGAGTTCCAGTCCTGACTTCCTTGGTGATGAACAGCAGTATGGAAATGTAAGCTGAATAAACCCTTTCCTCCCCAACTTGCTTCTTGGTCATGGTGTTTGTGCAGGAATAGAGACCCTGACTAAGACAGCCATCTTGTGTGTTTGTCTACATGTTGTATGTGTATGCATAAGCAGCCAGAAGAGGGTGTTGAGTGTCTTCTACCATGCTCTGACTATTTCTTTGAGGCTGGGTTTCTTTGAACCTTGGGCTTGTGTCTTCCTGGCTAGGCTGAAACCCAGCAAGCCTCGGTGACCTTCATGTGTCCTCATGTCCTTTGGAACTGGGTTACAGGCATAAGCGAGAAGCCAGGCTTTGTTATGTCGGTGCTAGCATCTGGTCTGCAGTCTTCACAATTACACGCCAATTCTCCTAACACTCAGCCATCTCTCTAGTTCCAAGAAATACTGGCGGTTTTATGTTTTGAAATTTTCAATCAGGATAGCAGCAAGTAAAATCTAAGAAGAATAACCTTAAGGAAGTGAACAGAACAGACTACAGAGAGAATACCGAATGCTATGAAGTAGGCAGCCATTACGACAGCATTGAGTTAAGACCCTGAGAGAGTGACAGCAGCAGATAGGGACTGCCAGAAACAGGTGAGAGACTAGTTACTAAAACAACTGGAGCATCCTGGGAACGGATTCACACTCTGGTTCTCCTACTTTCTTCCTGTGTTCATGGGACACTCTGAAACATCTCTGTGGCTAACTACTGTTATCTACAAAAGCAGGATAGTGGTCATTTCAATAGCCTTTCTCTTATGAAGACCACATAAGTTAACACTTGTGAAGCGCTTAGGACATTGCTTGAAACACTTCCTAAGTGGCTCCTGTCACTAACAGGGTACTAATGTCTAGAAAGTGACTGATAAGGCAGTTTGCAGTTATGTAAAATTACCCAATAGGTCACTACACATAAAAACCTAAACTACTGCTTAATATGTAGAAGATACAATAAAACCAGCATATCTCTATGCTACATGTTAACTATATTCCAGTGGGATACCCCATTATTAAAAACAAAAGACAAGGCCTTGAATATGACAAACAGATGTAGATTTTATAAGCACCCTCAAAGAATAAACATTTGAAAACTTGGAAAGAAATAGAATTTATAAGTAGAGAATCACCAACTACTTAGAACTACTGATGTCTGACCACCATTGTGTGCCTCAAACTGATTTCCCAATCTTGGCCTGCTGAATCTGTAGTTAAGCTTCCTGCACGTCTTTACCTGGACGATGATCTCTAGCGTGTCTAAGATGATGAGGTTTGCTTCAGTAGCCAGGTTTCCATCAATCAGTGCTTCGTGTTCTATCTCTGCTCTTGACCTGATGCAAAATATTGTAAGAAATTTTAGTTATCTTTCCAAAAGGCCAGAAATTAAAAAACAACTTAAAGATTCACTAAAACAGAAACCTTGAAACTATTTGTGTCAAGGAAAACTCAGAAAGAAGAAAGATTCAGTATTTAATATATTGAAATTTTCTGTTTCCCTGTCTTGTTGACTGTATAGCAACATATACATCTTTTTTTGTTTTGAGGCAGGTTCTCACTGTACATCCCTGACTGGCCTAGAACTTGTTATGTGGACCAGGCTGTCCTCCAATTTAGAGACCTGCCTGCCTCTGCCTTCCTAGTGATACTACACCAAGCAACCTATCCATCAGTCCCCACAAGGTGCCACTGAGGGCATGCATGTTTGCTTTGCCTTTCAGGCCGACAGCACTCCTCTTCACAGCGGTCACCACAGACACTAGGTGGTGCTCGGTCTACACACTGCTGTATCTAAGGCAGTGTTCAAAAGCTAAGCACTCCTCACAGATTCCAAACATTTTCAATGTATTTATCAACAACAATAAAAGCACTACATTTTCTAAGATTTTATGTAATTCCCTCTTCACTATACATACAAATATTCTCAGACAGTAATTTAAGTCTTAGATAAGACTGGGTGGAATCATACATTAGAAACAAAACTTTAAAAGAATGGCACTAGATACTGCTAACAACCTGATTATAATTACTACAAAAGTGTATAAACCCTTTCTTCCCCCTCTCTTCTTTCTCGCCCTCTTCTCTCTCTGCCACTACTTTGTCTCTCCCTTCCAATGAAACCTCTTCCACATGGGAAAAACAAAGTATATATACATGTTGGACATCCCATGGAGGATTAGTTGAGTAAATGAGCTTGCCTTATTTATTTTTAAATCAGTTTTTAAATATGCAATATATTTTACTATAACATATAAAGTCGTTTTCTCAGTTTTTAATTTAAAACTTAAAAATCAAACAAACACATGTCTTCTAAGATGAATGCCTAATAAAAATAAAAAACCTAAGATGATTTTCTTTGTGTTTAAAACCTAGGCAGCCGTTAGCACACGGGATCGTCTTACTTATCGAGTTTCTCTGAGTTCTGACGCCAGTGAGTCATGTCCTTTCTCCACCGCAGGTTTTCTTGGCTCCCAAAGGCGCTTCCAGATGGGCTCCTCTCTGTCAAACCAATTTCAAAATGGTATTTCAGTGGGACCATATACACATTTGATAATACAGAAGAAATAGCGGGCATTCTTGATTTTATAAATAGCCATTTCTTTCAGTTTAAGTGGAAGAACTGGGCAGTAATGATTTTTATTTAAAAGTTTTCATAATAACTAAGGAGAAAATATTTTCTATATAGAATATATCTTGGGGAGAAAAAAACCCTTTTAAATAAGCAAAGAAAGACTCTTACATGGGCTGTGTTATAAGGCCAAATGGAACAGCTCATTCCCAAGAGTGTACTGGAGTATGTTTAGTCATGCTACCTTCTTGCTCTCCCTGCAGGAATGGGTAACCTCACCACACATGCTCCTGATTTAGGATGTACACAATGGCTAATCAGAGCTTTATCTGATTGGGTTGCTCATCAACTTCTACTGGTTAAAAACCATCCACCTCCTTTTTGGGAACCTTCTCCCACCCTCCAAGAAATCCTTACCTAAGTATTTGCTTTGCTTCCTGTCATAACATTAATTAATAATTTTTAACGAGACACAGTATCACTCAGTAGTCCAGGCTGGCCTGGAATATGTAGCCAGAGCTGATCATGAATTTAACATAATCCTCCTGTCTCAGTCTGGCAAGTGCTGGAATTACAGATGTGAGCACCTTGTAGGCTCTATAGCATTTATTCATATAAGACCATATTACCCAACAGACATGATGCCCCTTGTTCATCATTTAATAATAAAGTATCTGGGATAGACTGAGTACATAATAAATTCATGTTCATATAAAAGCATAATAGGAACTAGGAAGATGGCTCCAGGAATAAGTGTTTGCCATGTAAACAAGAGATAGAATTCAGATTCCCAGAAGCACACACATGCTAGGCTGATGTGCTAACCTGCTTGTAATTTTAGCCGTGGGAGGCAGAGGGGACCTTTGGAACAAGCTGGCTAGCAAGATGGTCATATCATAGCACTTTGGGTTAACTACAAGGCTTTGCCTCAAAGAATAAGGAGGAATAATTGAAGAAGATTCTCACATCAACCGTAGGTCTCCACACATGCATGCAACGCACCATACATGCACATATACAAGCATGCAGGTAAACATACATCACAGACACAAAAAGATTAAACACCTGTAGCAGAATAAGTTCTTTTTCAAAAATATATTCTTTGTGTACATGGGGGGGAGGGGGAGATACACACACACACACACACACACACACACACACTCACTGAGACTTGACATAAGTGATGAGAACTAAACTTCTGTCTTCTACAGGAGCAGTCTACAATGACTTCCTTTGGTCTACTTCCTGGCTCTATAGGAGAAGCCGGTAGGGGCGCTTCCTCCTTGAGGACTATAGGTTTGAAGGCAGACTGGATGGCATGGGGAGCCTTTTAACAGGCACCAGAACTTTATCCTGAGTGACAAAGCACCAGGGCTGGTGGAGAAATCCACAGGCATGTGATGGAATCAGATTTCATTTCCAATTAGGAAATGAAAAGCCCACTTCTGAAAACAGTGAGACTAAAAACTGTCTGAGAGGATGGAGAAACAACAAAGGGAAAAGCTCAGCATTCACATAGGAAGTTTAAAATTATTAAGAAACAGAGATCACTCTATGTAATGAAGACAAATCTCTATGAAACAGAGGTCACTCTATGGAATGACAGACAGACAAATCTCTATACTTTCATATTGTTTTCCTTTCTCAACTTTTAAATTTGAAATGTTTTCTCTAGATTTATTATTGTTGTTGTAAATATGTGTTTCCATGTGTGTACACAAGGACAGGTACTCACGGAGGCCTGAGACCTTGGGTCCCTGGGAACTGAAATTACAGGTGGTGGTAAACAACCTAACATGCTCTTGCCTCTGCACGAGCATTAACTGTTGAGTCACGGGCCAGCCCTCTTCTGAAATGTACTCTGATCACGTTTACCACTCTTTCCCCAGCTTCCTTCCTACTTACCCCACTCAATGCTTTCTCTCCTCTATAACCCATGGAGTTCAATTTGTTTCACTCAAATACTCTTGGATGTAGAGCTGCTAAGGGGCATGGTCAACACACATCCGTAACCCTGGCAACAGCTCTTATGCTAGGGGTGAAATTTCTTGATTCAGTTATACTCAGAGTTTCTGCAAAGCCACAGTGGACTTGCAACAGTGGTGACTACAGTCGCAGCTCTTGGAAGTGATGCAGCCCTAGCCAAGAGGAGAAAATGTACCTACCGAGCTGCCCTCGGCTCCGCCGTACCATTTCCTGCCTGGCACCGATGCTCCCCAGAATGGCTTCTTCAAGCTTGGCTCTCATGTCTTTTGATTTCTTAAAAGTTAAACTATTCATTCGTTCAAATACCTTTTTTCCCTAAAATGGAAACATCAGAAGAGACACTGAGGACACTTCCTTCTTCCTTTCTGTGTTATTTTACTTTCTTATAAGTTTCAATGGTATAATGGCTACTTACTTTGTACTCAAAGCAAGATACACACAGGTAAAGCAGATCTAACAACCGGTTCAGCTGGAGGACTGAGAGATCTGTAAACCATTTCTGCAGAACCGTTTCATCTGCATTCTTGAGAACCCAAAGCAGACAGATCAAAAGGCTCCTGCTTGACTCTGCTGAGAAGGTGGTGTGCTGCCGGCCACTCTGAAAACAAAGAACAGTGGCGTGAGCCCCACTGACCAGTGATCATTTGGATTGTTGTATTTGGGAAATGCAGGTAGAAGGCCTCCAAGTCCAAGGCTAGCCTGAGCTACCTATCAAGCTTCAGGAAAGCCTAGTTATATTCCAAGACTCTGCCTAAAATCAAATGAACAAATACTTTAAAATAAAATTTTCTTAAAAATACACTACCCATTGCTTCTTAAATCAAGAATTTGATTTCAATAACATATGGGAAAGCCAGCCACACAGTGCCCTGATTCTACGTCCCAGATGCTGAGACTGCAGGGATGGGCCTTGAGACTTGGCTTAGGGTTAGATTCTATAGTGCACTTAAAAACTTTTCTTTCATGGAATTTTCACCAAAAGCATGCTACACTGGAAAAATCAATTAATTGGATCTCATCAAAATTACTAATTTTTATTTATTTATTATTCATTTATTTATTTGTTGTTGTTTTTTCGAGACAGGGTTTCTCTGTGCAGTCCTGGCTGTCCTGGAACTCACTCTGTAGACCAGGCTGGCCTCAAACTCAGAAATCCGCCTGCCTCTGCCTCCCAAGTGCTAGAATTAAAGGCGTGCGCCACCACCGCCTGGCTAATTTTTAAAATTTTTATACACATTGCTGAAACAATCCAATTCATATCGTTGAAAAGAATTTAGCTTTTTTTAGTGCCCCACAAAAACTGTTAGGGCTTTTAAGTACTGTAATGATTTGTCTACAAATAATTTTAGCCTATACTGTTCCTGAATTTTAGGAATAAGAATTCATGCTTAGGCCGGGCGTGGTGGCGCACGCCTTTAATCCCAGCACTCGGGAGGCAGAGGCAGGTGGATTTCTGAGTTCGAGGCCAGCCTGGTCTACAAAGTGAGTTCTGGGACAGCCAGGGCTATACAGAGAAACCCTGTCTCAAAAAACAAACAAACAAAAAAACCCAAACAAACAAAGAAAAAAAAGAATTCATGCTTGGGAAAGGACTTGTAGACCTGCCTTCTTGAAAACACCACAGACTTTACAGTAAATACACTGCTCAGTCTTTGAAAGGCAGCTGGGTAGATAGTTATGATAAAAAATTAAGAACAGCACCAATTTTAAGAATTTTCTACAAACAGTTAAAAAACCTAAAATGTTACATTTTATATACTATCATGAACAGAAAAGATGATCCATAGGAAAAAGGAAGGAATGGCAAATCAGGTGTCTATGAGATCTGCACCTGGAATATACAAAGAACTCTTTCAGTTCGGTAACAAGACAAAGGATTTGAACAGCCCTTTCTCCAAAGAAAGAGGATGTGGCAATGAGCACTTACTGGGATACTCACGCTATTTAAGAAAGGCTTAGCCAAAATGTTGACTGGACTGCAGACATGTCCAGCAAACCCATGCCACGGTTTCTACCCAAGGGAGATACAGAAAGACTTGCATACAAGTATTCACTCCAGCATTTAATATTCCTAACAGCTGACAGACAGGAGTATCTAACCGTTAACCAACTAAACACAGGTAAACAGGATTTGGTCTATCATCAGAATGCCAGATTAGTCGGTACTTCAAAGAGACAAGAAGCATGGAGACTGCGGCTGAGCGGATTCGAGATCTCAAGAGCATGCCTGCGAGTGACAGGAAGGACACCGCAGGTGCCGCAGCACACAGCTTCACTTACATGAACGAGCCAGGACCCTTAAGTCTGCACAAATGGAAGGCAGGCTAGCCATTGCCTTGCTGGGCTTGCTAGAAATAAGGGGATGGAAGACACAGGAGAAAGCTGCACAGCTTTATAATTAACTATAATATTAAACTGTACAGTTAAGCAAGTCTACCTGAAACATATTACAAAGCTGCCAAACATAGCAGTGCCTTTATATAGTACTCTGTTTTCTGAAAGCAGTAACTTAGGAAGCTTTTTAGAATGGAAACTCTGTCCATGATGGTAAGTCTCCTCCTGCTTCCGTAGCCCCCCTGTTGGGGAGATCTTCACAGAGTACTCTGCTAAACTTAAAAGGCACGAAATTTAAAGATGACACTATTTCTTAGAGCTAATAAAGTGGGTTGTAAAAATGAAGGAAAAGAACTACATAAAATAAGGAACTTTATAAAGTTCTGAGTGACAAGATACAGGGCTGCATGCTGTCCGTCCACCTCGAGGAGACTGCACACGGCAGTCTGGGAAAGCTAATGTTTTCACAGAGCTCAGCATGCCTCTGCGCCAGTTAACACACCAGCCTCAGCAGTGGACCTCTTTCTAGATACCTGGTAGTCTAGAAAAATAAAACTAAACCCCCAACTTTTTATAAGAGGCTCATGTTACCGTTGACGTGAGGAGAAAACTGCCAGGTCTTGTCAGCTGAGGGACGGATGTTCCTGCAATTGCCATGGCAACCGTCTGGCTTATCATGCTCCCACTCTCACTGTCATAGTCATCAGGGGCTATACAAATTGGCCTTCCTCGTTGATTGTGTGATTCTGAAAGGGAAAAAGGATGAAGACTTTCGGTTGGCTAACAGTTATAAAGCATGCACCCCGTCCCTGTTCTCTAGGACTCTTTAAGAGAGACCCATCAACTTACACACACAGCTGACTCCTGGACAACACACGGGTTACGACCCCCAGAACCAACAACCCACATGTAATTTCTACTCTCCCAGACTCAACTACTAATCCTCTGGTTGACTGGCAGGCAGCCTTACAGACACTATGACACTGTAACAGTGAGAAGGCCTTAGGCAGAGGTAACTAGTGTCACAGCACTTTAGATAGATACTCTTGACACATTATCTCACTGTACTAGCCACAGGAGACAGCTCTAGTTACGACAGTCATGTATCTATTGTACAGTATGTGCCAGAACTAATTGATGCTGTTGTTTTAATGCTGCATTTATATTTATTTATGTCTTTTAACTGTGAGTGCTACCATGTATAAATACTGTGTGTATTTTTAAAATAAATTTTATTTTATATACACTATGGTAGAAATAGCTTTTTTGTTTGTTGTTGTTTGTTTTTGTTTGTTTGTTTGTTTTTTCGAGACAGGGTTTCTCTGTGTAGCTCTGGCTGTCCTAGAACTCACTTTGTAGACCCGGCTGGCCTCGAACTCAGAAATCCACCTGCCTCTGCCTCCCAAGTGCTGGGATTAAAGGCGTGTACCACCACGCCCGGCTTAGAAATAGCTTTTTAAAAGACTATTATCTATAGTTTATCATTCATCAGATAATTTCTAAACTATGTACCTCGTTTTTTTGAAATAGTAGCAAATCTTAAAACTTTTTTCAGTTTAAATCCATACTTTTAGAGACATTATCAATTTTTAATCAAAATTTTTATTTTTTCTTTTGAAGCATTTAAGTATTACCTCAGTTCTAGTGTAGTACTGTCTATTGGAAACAAGAACTGAGGAGTTACAAAGAAAGATCTAACTGCATGAACATTTTTGCCTTCACGCAGAAAGCAATTCAGTGATCCAAACCCAGGGAGGTTCTACTCACCAGGCTCTTAATGACACAGTTATTTCCTAAAATTATCAGGTATCCAGGGAATGTTTTGACTTCATTACACTGGAAGTATTTTATCAAACTAATTGCTAGTTTAAATACTGTTTCAGTTGAAACTGTGCCTTTAATACATTCTAAATAGTCAAAATAAGATGAGCAGAACTTTGGAGGCTTTTAAGGAACAGCATAGTCTCAACAGGCTAACTTGGAATAAACATAATTATTGATGTGTAGGGGAATATTAATTTCAGTTACACATCCCTATGAATAAAGATGGTGATGAGGGTAGTAGACAGAAGAACTATTTTCTCTTAATATGCATAATACACATGCATATAAGCATATCTGTGTTTTCTAAAAGGTATAAATACTCATAGTTTAAAATTCATCCTAAAATCTTAAGGGAATCTCACAATGAATCTCCTCAAATATTAAAACTTTTAAACAGCATGGTTATTTACAATTTATTCTTATCAGGGTACATTTTAAAAATAACTTAAAATTATTTTATATTTTTCTATGTCTGGGTATTTTGCCTGCATGTATGTGCACCTTGCATATGCCTGGTACCCGAAGAAGCCACAAGAGTGTCCTGGAGGGTCCCCTGGACCTAGAGCCACTGGTTGTGAGCCACCATGTGAGTACTGGGAATCAAACTGGAGTCGTCTGCAAGAGCAGCCAGTGCATTTAACCGTGGAGCCTCTCTACAGCCCCAGGATCTAGTGCCTTAATATTTGTTAACCTTAAAAAACATTTTCTACAACTTTGAGATAACAAGCTTTGAAAACTACGTAAATTACATGAAGTACCTGTAAAATCATACAGTTGAGGTACAGTTTCCATGATAATACCAATAAGAGGTAGGTACAACATAGCCACCCGAGCTTTTATCTGAGGGTCAGAGTACCGTGGGTCAGAGTCGTGAGTGGACAGTAAGTTGTGTACCATATTGATGACTTTCTTATGCAATCCAAACAGTCTATTTAAGAAGGAGAGACAAAGAAGAAGCAATGAGTCACAGAAATTAGTAATATCGTCAAAACAAATAGTAAGAGAAGGCACTCAATCAATCTTATTTAAGTCCTTAACTTTTTTTTTTTAAAGGATTTATTTATTATATGTAAGTACACTGTAGCTATCTTCAGACACTCCAGAAGAGGGCATCAGATCTTGTTACAGATGGTTGTGAGCCACCATGTGGTTGCTGGGATTTGAACTCCGGACCTTCGGAAGAGTAGTCGGGTGTGTGTGTATGAGCCATGAGTGTGTGTGTATGAGTCATGAGTGTGTGTGAATGAATCATGAGTGTGTAGATGAGTCATGAGTGTGTGAGAGTTATGAGTGTGAGTCATGAGTGTGTGAGTCATGAGTGTGTGTGGATGAGTCATGAGTGTGTGTGAATGAGTCATGAGTGTGTGTGAATGAATCATGAGTGTGTAGATGAGTCATGAGTGTGTGAGAGTTATGAGTGTGAGTCATGAGTGTGTGAGTCATGAGTGTGTGTGGATGAGTCATGAATATGTATGATGAGTATAAGTCATGAGTGTGTGTGGATAAGTCATGAGTGTGTATGAGTGTGAGTCATGAGTGTGTATGATGAGTGAGTCTTGAGTGTGTGTGGGTGTGAAGCACGAGTGTGAGTATGGTTATAAGATACAGATGTGTGGAGATCAGAGATGGACATCAGATGTTTTCCTTGTTTTCCATTTTTTTTTTGAGGCAAGGTCTCTCATTGACCCCAAAGTTACCAATCTGGCAAGGTTAGCCGGCCAGTGAGCTGTAGGAATTCTCCTGTCTTCACCTTCTCACTGCTAGGATTGCAGGCCATGCTGCTGAGTCAGCTTTTTCTGTGGATGCTAGAAATCCAAACTGAGCTCCTCATGCCTGAGTGGCAGCCCTCTTACTGAATGAGCAAGCCATCTCCCCTGCCTCTATTACTTAGAAAAATCCTCTATTTGACAGATGATACTATCAGCAGGCTGGGTCTTTCCTGAGGTCTCGATTTTTAACAGAGTGTCTGCTCATGCACCTCATTTAGATCCCTCTGATTTCTCTCCCCTAGGTGAGGACTTGTAACAAAGGTTTCTTTTCTCTTCACACATTTGTTCTCACCACAGACTATACAAACCATTCTGATTAAAGTGTACACACTCCAACCAAACCTTAAGCTGTAGCATGCTACAGCTTCTACACCTATTCTCACAGGAAAACACACCAGCAAGAGCTTGTCTTAGCAAAGAATTGCCGCTCTGGGTCTGCTCTGGCCAGATCTTCTCAACATGCTCATCTATTCTAAAAGAAGTTTTTTATTTCTGTTTTTTAAATTTATGTGTATGTATAGATATGATTATGAAGGGTGGACATGAAGGCCAGCAGGAGGCATAAGATCGCTTGGAGCTGGAGTTAAAGGTAGGTGTGAGCCGTACAGCATGTGTGCTAGGAGGCAGACTCAGGTCCTCTGCAAGAGCAGGAAAGGCTTTGAACTCAGCCATCTCTCCCACCCCCAAATGTGTCTCTCCCTATACTCATTGTACTGGCTGATTTTGTGTGCCAACTTGACACAGGCTAGAATCATCAGAGAGGAAGGAGCTTCAGTTGGGGAAATGAGATCCAGCTGTAAGGCATTTTCTCAATTAGTGATCAATTGGGGAGGGCCCAGCCCACTGTGGGTGGTGTCATCCCTGGGCTGGTGGTCTGGGTTCTATAACAAACTAGGTTGATGACCTGTCTTCCTGCTAGAGGTGGACTCTAAGTTCCCTCTCCCTCCTGTCAGGCATTTCATCTAAGGTCCCTCCTTTTGAGTTCTGAGGGAGAAGGCTGCCATCCCACAGTCACAACTCTGACCCATAATTGTTCCTGTCTGAAAGAATTACAGGGATGGAAATGGAGAGAAGCCTGAGGAAAAGAAGGTCCAGCGACAGGTCCAAAGTGGGATCCAGCTCAAGGGGAGGTCCCAAGGCCTGACACTATTTCTGAGGCTATGGAGCGCTCACATAAAGGAGCCTAGCATGACTGCACTCTGGAAGACCCAACAAGCAGCAGAAAGAGTCAGATGCAGATATTTGCACCCAACCAATAGACAGAAGCTGTGGAGAAGAGGGATTCTGTAGGAGGACCAGCTGTCTCAATTAATCTGGACCTCTGAGATCTCTCAAACACTGGCAGCATATGCCAGCTGATATGAGGCTCCCAACACACATACAGTAGAGGACTGCCGGGTCTGTGTTCATTCAGAGGTGAGGCACCTAACCCTCAAGAGACTGGAGGCCTCAGGGAGTTTAGAGGTCATGGGGTGTGTGTGGGCGGGGGAGGGGGCATCCACGTGGAGACGGGGTGGGGGAGGGGAGGAGGTATGGGATGTGGAACATTTGGAGGGTTGATTGTGGGGGATAAAATATGGAGTGTAAAAAAATTAATTAATTTAAAAAATTAAAAATGTTTAATAACTTTGAAAAAAAAATAAAAGGAAGAAAGTAGGCTGGGCAAGTTAGGGTAAGCAAGGCAGTAAGGAGCATCCTCCACGGCCTCTGCATCAGCTCCTGCCTCCAGGTTCCAGCCTTGCTTGAGTTTCTGTCCTGACTTCCTCTAAGGATGGATTATGACCTGGAAGTGTAAGCTAAATAAACCCTTTCCTTCCCAGCTTCCTCTGGTCATGGTGTTTTATCACAGCAATAAATCCCTAGGACACCCACAAAACAATCTTTTTTTGTTTTTTGTTTTGGTCTCAGAAAATGTATTTCTCCCAGAAAATGCTCTCTCCTCATTGTCAGTGAGCTCTCTCCCTTCAACACTTTCAATGATCATCCTGGCCTAATGCTTGTCTCAAACAAGCCTTTCCTATTTCGAAAGCTGATCGTATTTTAATTATAGGTTTATTCATAAAGCATATGTTCAAAATCTGTTGGAAGCACATTGCTGGGCTCCCTTCTGTCCTCACCCCCGACCCCTGCTCCCAGTGTTTGCTTGCTCCCTGAGAGCTCAGTCCACATGCTGATTCTTGTACATCTTCAACACATGCTTCATAGAATACCTTCTTCCCAACAAGCTCCTCTCCTACTTTCAGGCCCTGACCCTGCCGCCCTGCGGCCACCACCGCCGCCGCCGCCGCCAATGTGTGTCCTGCTGCATTTAGTCAGCCTGAGCACAGGGATTCCAGGTCCAGCTTCTGGGCCTCTGCTGTTTCCACTCCCACCGCAATGACTCTCTTGCCTGGGCAGGCAGTCCAACCCTCTCAGCAGCTGACACACCCTGACTCCAACCTGCCTAAACTGTTTTCATGAAGCCATTTCATGCACTTTATTACTCACTCACATGAAAATATTATATATAATTAATACAAAACTTAGTGCTGATGCCTGAGTCCAGAGTGTCGTACGGACATGCCGCACACACATGCCCCACTGAGGTACTGCCCCAGCTTCTACCCCATCCTTGCTGGCTGAATTAAGTTGCTGTGTGTTCTTAAGGAGGTTACATTAGTCAGAGAAACACACACATACACACTGGTTTTAGCCATTTTATAGACAGTAGAATAGAAAAATGAATTTTCTCATATTCCAAAAAGCTATGCCCTACAAAATTAACATTTAATTCCTGGGACTGTTTCACGGTCAACTTTCCAGCTGTAAAGGAAGTTTGTAACAAGTACACCTTTGGCTAATTCTAGAACATCTTACTGCTAATCAAGGGTTGGTTCTCATTACTTAGCAATCAGACGAAGTCAAAGGACAAGCACTCCTTTAATGGATCCGGCAATGAATCCTGCACAGGACATTTGTCTAGTCCTGTGAGACTGTAACACAGGTACATGACCACCTGAGGGTCATTCATGCATGGTTTTAGAAAGACATTTCAATTCCTGAGGCTCAAAGGCAGAAATGAACTTGTTACACTCAACCTTAGACACTTAGACAAGTGAGACTCCAGTTACTAGGAGAACCTCAGACAAATCTAAAGCTCTAGGAATGCAAAACTGAGCAGGACACAGAGATGTCTTCTCTCTAGCTTCTACTCTAATGAGCTTATCATAAACGTGAGGGAAGCATTTTGCAGAAGAGAAAACAGGGCTGCATAGCTAAGAGTGACCGCAGCAAGGCACAGGACTCTAAGTTAGCAGGCAGTGAGAGCCCAACAGGAATATCCCGTCTTCAGAGAAGACCTGAGAAACTATAGCAAGGATGGCTATGTGAAGACCCTCGGCCACGCAAGCACTGCTTTGAACATAGAAAAATGCAAGTGTCACGGCCTAAATGTATGAATGAACTTGGTACATTTAAGAAACAAACAATAGCAAGGCAGAGTTTCGAGGACTATTATTAAAAGTCTGGGTTTTATTCTAAGTGGTATTTAAGTTACAGGATGGGAGGGAGGATAATTTTAAGCAAGCCCATGGAATAATCTTTTTTTTTTTTTTTTTCTCGAGACAGGGTTTCTCTGTGTAGCTCTGGCTGTCCTGGAACTCACTTTGTAGACCAGGCTGGCCTCGAACTCAGAAATCCGCCTGCCTCTGCCTCCCAAGTGCTGGGATTAAAGGTGTGCGTCACCACGCCTGGGTTCCATGGGATAATCTTAAAAGACTATTTAGAGGACTGACGAGATGGCTCAGTGGGTAAGAGCACTGACTGTTCTTCCAAAGGTACTGAGTTCAAATCCCAGCAATCACATGGTGCTCACAACCACCCTAAATGAGATCTAACGCTCTTTTCTGGTGCATCTAGAGATAGCCACAGTGTACTTATCTATTATAATAATAAACAAATCTTTGGCCAGAGCAAGTGGGGCCGACTGGAGGGAGCGAGGTTGACTGGAGCAAGCAGAGGTCTGAAATTCCCAGCAACCACATGAAGGCTCACAACCATCTGTACTATATAGTGTACTCATATACAATAAATAAATAAATAAATAAAATCTTAAATAAAAAGACTATTTAGGCTATTCTGTCAAAATAATTTTAGAGACATAAGAAGCATAATAGCCCGTAGAGAAGCAAGGCTGAGGAAAAAGTGATTGAACTTGGATATATATCTTGGAGAGCTGTAGAATTTGCTAATGGAGTGGGCACAGGAAAGAACAAGAAAAGGATGAAAACAAGCATAAAAGCTAGGGCTGTAAGTGGGTGTGCTCTTCTAATTTGTAGTACACAGGCTACAATGTCTGAGCACACAAAGGGGATAGTGAATACACTCATCAGACACATGGGACTCAACAAAAATCTTTCCAAGAACCAAAGACCAAGAGTCAGTAATGAATTCCTTCATAACCCTTATACTATTACATATGACACCATTTTAATAGAATTGAATATTGACATGGAAAAGAAACATTATTACAAAAATTGTATATCCATTATATAAGACACTTCTGAAATCTAGACAGTATGCATTTCCCAGTCCTTCATTCTAATTCAACTAAAACTGTGTTCTCCTATGGCTCAGAAGTTGTCTGTCTCCAGTGTCAGCATCAAACTCCCGCTAAATCAGCCCTGTTGATTCAAATGGCAAGTTGGCAAGTTTGTTTGTGACATTCTGCAATGAGACATCCTTTTATTAACTCATAACTTCCCTCAACAGAGGAAGCCTGACACTAACAGACACTGCTTAGCAACAGTTTCTTTAGAGTACAGTATAGCATCATCATGTGTGTGGTAGCAAACAATCCAGGTCTGGTGTAAGGTCATGTGACTAGAACTAACCTAATCCACCCAGCAGCCTGTACAACTTTGGGTACTGGGTCCATCAGGATAGCTAGCTCACTCTAATCAGCCTAAGGAAAAGATTTGCACTTGCATGGACAAAGGGATTCCTTCACCCTCTCTCCTGCAAGTCATGAAAAAAAGACCCTAACTCTGTGGAAACTATCCTGCCGTCAAGGTAGAGGTAACTAGTCCTGTAGGTACGGTAAGCATGATGAAATCGGTGAGTTAAAGACTGAATTATACAAAGACCTCTCTTCTGATATGAATAAAGCCAGTATGAAGAAAAAATTTCAGTTTCTGACAACTAAAGCCATCCTGACTAAGTAAAAACACTGGAAATATGACTTGTTAGGAACCATGGAGCTGGTGTGGGCGAGCTGCCTCCAGAGGCAATGCTACATACTAGGATGGAAAATTATAACTTTTTCTCACAAGGAATTAAAGAAAAATTAAGCCTATTTTCCTTAACTGAAAGTGCCTACTGTATTTTTTTAAGGTTTTATTTTATGTATATGCTGTCTTCAGGCACACCAGGGGAGGGCACTGGATCCCATTGCAGATGGTTATGAGCCACCATGTGGTTGCTGGGAATTGAACTCAGGACCTCTGGAAGAGCAGTCAGTGCTCCTAACTGCTGAGCCATCTCTCCAGCTCCACTGTATTTTTATCAATATACTAATACACACAACTGTTTCTTGTATTACTAGAAAAATGCTACAGCATCAAGCATGATATACTACCATCTGTGCTGATAAGTCTCAAATTCAGAGGAGATTAAATAAAATATAAACACCATTCCTGAAAGTAATCAGTACAGAAATAACAAGCATATGGAACTTGGAGAATAAAGAAAGAGGAATAGGATTAATTAAAATCTTTGCAGGATCAGTCCCACTGTCGAAACCCCAACGACTTCTCCAGTGTGAAACAGGCATACTCACCCTTCAGCGTCAGGGTCTAGAATGAGTGCAAGCTCAGTCAGCACGAGGCCTGCCAGGTAATGCTGCTGGCGGAAGGGTAAGGACAATTCGAACATGTTTGCAATCTTCTGGTCCTGCACACTGGTGGAGAATCCAGAGCTCTGTTGGGGGTAAGAACTCAACTGTTGACAGCTGTGCCGCAAATATCCTACAGCTGCGGCAGGCATTGCAGCAGATGAAATGTGTTATTACGTCAAACAAACGTTACTCTGAAGAGTTCACAGAGAAGTTACTGCTCTCACTTTGGGTATGGGACACTATGATGATTTCTTCATATTTGTTGCCAAACACAGAAGACTGACCTAGTCCAGAAATTCTACTTGGGGATTACAGACCTTAGGAAGAGGACTCGGAAGTGCACAAGATCAACTCTGACTTCAGACAGAAAGTGCTGACTGCTCAACTCACGACCCTATGCCTCAATCTTCCAAACAGCTTATCAATTTTATTACTGAAATTTATTTACAAAAAATTTAAATTTGATGTTCTCATATTAAGATTTTCTGTTTGTTTTCGCCTTTTATTCTTTTAATCACCTACTATTTCAGTAACCCTCTGAAGGGTTTCTAGAGAAATTTCAGATATCACCTACACTACTTTTCAGAGGATATCCTGTAATTAGAATTTGTGGATCATCTTATGGTCTCTCACCAAACCTTCAGGAATTGTAGTCCTGAAAACACTTACATCCCCCAAGATACATTCCACATTCAGGGCTACCCACATATGAATGTGTATGTGTGTGTGTGTGTGTGTGTGTGTGTGTACACATCTCCAACATTAGATTTCTTATTTCTGTAGAGAAAACTAAGTATAAAGAATATTTTCTGCCCCTCCTCCAAGAGTATGTCTATGTTGGATACTAAAATATGAAATTACACAGTTCAACAAGAAAGGGAACAAGATAATTCAAGAAATTCTATAAGAATTTCACATGTAAATGCCATGTAGCAAGGAGGTTTTATGACAGGCTCCCAAAGGAGATGTCTACTGTGGTGGTTTGAATAGGAGGTATGCCCCAATAGACTCATGTGTTTGAATGCTTGGCTCATAGGGAGTGACACTATTAGGAGGTATGGCTTTGTTGGAGGAAGTGTGTCACTGAGGGGTGTGCTTTGAGTTCTTCTATGCTCAAGCTATGCCCAGTGTAGCACACAGTCTCCTTCTGCTGCCTGAAAAATCAAGATGTAGAACTCTTAGTTCCTTCTCCAGCACCATGTCTGCCTGCATGCTTCAATGCTCATTGTCATGACAATAATGGACTAAATAACCCTGAAACTGTATGCCAGCCCCAAATAAATGTTTTCTTTTATGAGAGTTGCCATGGCCATGATGTCTCTTCTCAACAATAAACCCTAACTAATATATCTACGTTAGTCATTAAATATGAAAATTACAGTCAAATAAGAAAGTGAACAAGATAACTCAAGAAATTCTATTAAATTTCATAGAGAAACGCCATGCAGTAAGGAGGTTTTAGGAAAGGCATCTACGACTAGCTTGTCTCTGCCTGTATAACCGCATCTTTACAAGAAGACAGAGCAAGAATGCAAAGGCTAGATGCACCCTGTAGGGAGGCTGAAGGTAGGTGACAGTAGGTTGATCCAGGAGACGTACTGAAGAGTGGAAATGAAAAGTTGTAGCTGGCTCTCTAATACTTTCCATTTTATGTAAATAAGGTTTTATTTATTTATTTATTTATTTATTTATTTATTTATGGTTTTTTTGAGACAACCCTGTGTAGCTCTGGCTGTCCTGGAACTCACTCTGTAGACCAGGCTGGCCTCGAACTCAGAAATCCGGCTGCCTCTGCCTCCCAAGTGCTAGGATTAAAGGCATGCGCCACCACGCCTGGCTAAGGTTTAATTTTTAAAAACAAGCATGTAAGACTGTTTTAGCCTAGAGAACTGCACCTGGGCATTCCACACCATAGAAATAGCATTAGGAAGTGCATAAAGTCAACTCTGATTTCAGACATTAGGAGCTACTATGCAAATAGCTTGTGTAACTCATGATGAAGATGAAAGGAGCATTTTATTAGAGAGGAGGAAAACCTTGGTTTCCATACCACTATAACTATAAAATCCTAATCTTTTCGAATCTTCAAAGAAACTGCTAGCTGTGTAAGTCAAGCGCAACCATTAACGTACACTGAGTTTCGGTATGTGAGCGATTCAGGTTGAGCTTGGCAGGCTGGCGCTGTAGCCTGACGTGTCCTTGCTTCCTTTCAGTTATTTACCCAAACTTGGTCTCTATATCTGCTTCAAGAAAACTCAATTTGTGAAAACATCAAAAAAAAAAAAAAAAAGAGTTCAGGTAGAAAGGAGCCCAAGAGAGCGCTCAACACTGGCTCTGGAATCAAGCCTTGTCTCACAGCCGCCCCTGACCACTTCTTACTTTCTATGGTTTTGATTTGGAGGTATCCAATATGGATAATAACAAAACTCCCAGAGTTATCCTGGTAATTAGATGAGCTAGTATTTATAAAGCACTCAGAAGCGAGCCTACTCCTGGTTAATCATCAAACAACACATTAGTGGCTTTCCACCCATTTGTGTAAGTATAAACATATGTATGTCCTCACACTTTGCATACCTGAGATGTTGCAGAAGAAACAGAAGGTGATGGAGATGCAGGCGGGGTGAGCAAGCTGCAGGGTAAGTTTAATGTAACATAGTGCTCATGGCTGCAGATGATTCGCAAAAAGTCCAACCTCAGGGACACCAGGACACTTGGATTTGGCAGTGAATACAGCTTTGCTGATACCTTGGAAGCAGTGTGTAAAGAAGAGATATCAACTGATAGATTTTTTCTCCCACAGTAATACACAGTAATACAATAACAGTATTTGGGGGTTCTGTGGCATACATCAAAAGATTTCTTTAATACATTTATAATTGTCTATTTTTCCCAACTATATCACAGGATACTCAAGGAGACATACTGTCAGCTGACTTAATAGATATAGTTATCCCTGAATCAACCTCACTGGTTGGCAAGTGTCAATAAGCCAGAATAAGTTTTAATAGTAATAAAAATAAATTTTGGGGGAAAAGAATAGTGTTTTGAAAATATCTGTGAGTCAGTACTTATACACAGATAATTTTTATTACTATAAAAGAAAAACAACCCAATTGAGCAAGCCTTCAAAATTTTAACAATTATATTGCCAAATAGAATTCTTTAAAATTTTTTCTTTTATTGAAGATGAATGTTTTGCCTGCATGTACATTTGTGCACCATGTATGTGCCTGGCACCTAGGGAAGCCAGAAGAGATCACTGGATCTCCTGGAATTGGAGTTACAGACTGTTGTGAGCTGCCGTGTCGGTGTTGAGAATTAGCAGGTTCTCAGGAAGAGTGGCCCGTGCCTTTAACCACTGAGCTAGGTACCCAGCCCCTTAGAATTACTGATCAACAGCTCTCCAAAACTGACCCATGGGCCAGCTAGGAAGGGCTTCATACGCATTACTCTTCAACTGCATTCTAACACTTCAACAATTCTGAGATGAAACCCAGAGATTTTATTTTCCAATGCTTTGATAACTCTGGAGTGACTACAACATTTAAAGGGGCCAATCCAAAAACAAGAGAAGTATTTTCCAAAAGGCAAGAACTTCAGTAAATATCTGACGACGAGTTCAAACTCTAATGTTAAATAGTAGTAGTAACTCTGAGAGGGCGCTCCCACCTGCGGGGGATGGGGTGAAAGACTCTGGGAGGTGGGACCGGAAGGGGGAGCAACATTTGGAATGTAAATAAATAAATAAATTAATTAATTAAAAATAGTAGTAATGAAAACCAACTGTTTACTTTAAGGGCCACTGGAAAGCTGGCATAATAGCTCACATTCACAAGCACAGGGTGCAGGAAGTAGACCAGGATCAAGATCACCTTCAGCTACAACACTGAATTTAGAGCTGGCCTAGGTTATGTCAAACCCTCTCTCTAATAAATAAATACCAAGGACAGGAAAAATTCAGTTAACTGTGCACTCAACACAAATGCTGTTCCTGCACAGCATTCAAAGGCTGCAGTCCATCGCTTCTGAGTAGCTTTAAATGGGCAGGAAGACACACTAGGCGGGGTACAGTCGCTTTCTGGGATCCACGGGAAGTCCTAATAAAGCACACACTGCGCGTTTCCACCACAGTGTTAACAACACAGGACTCGGGGCTGCTTCTTCATTTTCATGTCAGCATGTGCTCTTGGAGCTCCAGCTCTGAAACTAGCCACCACAGTACTTCAGTTACTCAACTACCAAGTATGTATTACCTGTTTGTAGCAGGACTTTATGAGGCTAAAAACAAACCCCCTGTCCATAACTGACAGCAGGTCATTGAGAAAGAAGGCAAGGCTTGTGTTGAGTCTCTCAACCATTTCTGTATCCTAGGAGACAGAATAAGCAATGATAATGATGATGGTGATGAAAAAGGTACAGCGGTTGACTCTCAGCCTGTAAGAGACATCTGTGGGAAGTCATCATCACCTTCTGAAACCGCGACACGACATCGCCAGCAATTGTGCTAACCAGGGCAGCAATATCATCCATAAAACGTTCTGGAAAGCGACTTTTCCTCGGAGCGTCGAGCTTATCATTAAAGTACAAGTGGTGCACCATGCTCTTTACCTGTAAAAGGATACACACCACCATCTGGGATGCTGTTTTGCTTTATTTTTATGACAGTATATTGCAATATAACCCAGATTAACCATGAGTTTCCAATCCTCCTGTCTTAGCCTCTCAGGTCTTCAGATTGCATGTATGTTCTACTACCTGGCTTAATTTTAAGTAAATTATAATGGCTATAAATACTCTGGCTATTTTTAAAAATATACCATGTAATTTTGCAGTCAACTAGAATAGTTTTTGATTTCCCAATATTTTGAAAATGTTCCTTAAATATTTTCTATATGCCAATGAAATGTTGAACATAATAAAACCTTTCTCTTTTATGCACATAAATTATTTTGTCGTAACTTCACAGTGTAAGAACAACTTTAATCCAGATATTGTAAGTCTCACTCAATTTCTCACCCCACTGCCCTAACTTAGAAGCCTCTGATAGTTAGAAAGCCTGCCATCACTGGAGTCATCAACAGCTATTACATAAAGTATCAGTTGATCATTTTAAGTGACTTCAGCTTACAGAATGCTTTTGGATACATTTTCATTATAACACTAGTAATGGTAAAAAAGAATGTAAGCATTTACATTTAAAGAGAGTTAACATGCTGATAGCATGCAGCACAATCAAATCTTCTTTTGTTGAGGTGACAAATGAGCACAGGGCATTGCATGATGGGCAAGACCTCCACCACCTGTCTGTATCCCAGGGCCCTGACCCCACCCTACGTTTTAAACAGGGTCTCATCACATAGCTCTGGCTAGCCAGGAATTCCTATGCTGTCTCAACTGGCTTCAAACTCAAGAGATGTGCCTGCCTGCCACTGGGGTGTGCACTACAACTCCCAGAATCCAGGCTTCTTGCTAAAAGGCCCTGGGATGAGAGGGGCATGCCACCAAGCCCAGCTACAGCCAACTCTTCAACTGTCATCTCTGGACTCACATTTAAGAAATCTGAACACACATGGAAGACTTTTGTTACAGCCCAAATTGCCAATTCCTATCTTACAATAAAAGTATGTGAGTTATAAATTTGATATTGATATTCTAAGAGAAAATGAACTTTTGGACACACATATTCCCAGGTTTACCTATTCTGTAGATTAGTAAACCTATAGAGAAAAATGCTTTGTATCTCAAATCCAGGCAACAGTCAGTGCTACTGAGCTGTATGCTATGTATGCTGTATTCTAAAAGACCCTTTAACTTCCTTCTCTCTTCGCTCCCTCCGTCCCTCTCCCTCCCCTCCATTCCTCCCTCTCTCCCCCTGTCCTCATTTCTTTGTTTTGGCTTTTGTTTGGCTCCTTATTTATTAAATATTATTTTTGTTGAAATAAAATGATCCCATGATCTGAGCTGTCTAGTCCTAAGGGAGAAAACTAGAGGAAGATCGCTAGGGCCAGAATGTTAGGACTTGAGTTATAGTCCTGCTACCTACAGGATGTATATACTAAAATGTCACTTAACCTCTCACGACCTCAGTAACAGGCCTGAATAGTCACCAGATAAGCACTTACTGCTTTGCTTCATTAAGAGGTCTGCATGTATATAAGTATAGCCATGTTTTATATGACATGAACAAAAATTAATCAGTTTGTATATCATTATTGAAGTATGCAAAAGGGTTTCTCAAATTGACTGTAATTGCATTTCCATGTGTACTGTTCACCTATAATAATAACAGGATATATTTATAAAGCTCTAATTAATTGTTACAACATCTATAACACTGACGTTATTGACTTGCACAGATTAGCACAGACTGTCACAGGTTTCTTGTATAGTCAAGAAGAACAAGACAAAATCAAAAGCAGAGATGAAACGAACCTCACATACTTGGATTTTACCTATATTGTGTTGGTACCCATGGCCTATATTTAGAAGCAAATATGTATAATTATGCTTGAGGGCAAACATGGGGATGTAATTTCAAAAATAAAAGAAAAATGAGCTAATACACAATTGCTTATGAGTTAGAAAGTATTAGAGAACACGTTCAGTTTGCTTACCATCAACTCAAAAAAGAACCAGGCTTGCTGCAAAGCCGACTCCCGAACGCTGCCACTGCAAACGACCCACTGCAAAGCCAGCTCCTCGTGAAAAAGCTATCCAGAGAGAAATCACCATTACTACCAAGCCAGCCCTGCTGATGACACAAACCAAATGACAACACAGGGACAAATGAAGGCGCAATGGGACGAAGCTCAACAGGGCACACGAACACTGGATGATGTCATGGACACACCCATTAACGAAACGACTATTTATGCATGAACACAGTGTGGTATGTTCAAAGCTGAAAAATTACATGTTATCTTGGAGTAAAATGTAATTTTAAAAGGACAGGCAGGAAACAACTTCCTAAATTGCACTTGCAAATGAAAAACTAAATCAAAACCTCACAACTACAAATTCGATTTTGTCTGTATTTTAAGTATATATTTGAACATATATTTATCAAGTTTGCTGGTACAATTTAGGAAATACCATTACAAATTTAAACTTTTCTATATGCTACTAAGTTCCAAGTGTTTAAGATGTATTTTTAAAAAGCAGAAACTTTCTGATAATGGATATGTATACAAAGCACTTGCAAAGTAGCACAGATTGCTATGAAAGGCCTGACAGGGCTGTGCACAAGAGCAAGTCAGCATCGCTTACTAAGAGTGATAACTTTTCTAACTCATCTTCCTTTCCCTGGAGATTTAAAACAAAACAGAAGTAGTTACAGAAACAGAATTAAGAGATCATATATTTTTCTGGTATTAAAATTTTATGATCTTATTTGAATTAGTATATTCTACAATCAATTCCAAGACTAGAAACATTTTCTTAATGAAAACAAACCCTGAACAGCAGTGGCATGGCCCAGAGGCTCCAGACCAGCACTGTTTGTTCAAATGTAGTTTTAGACACAACAAAATTATTTAAGTATCTCACACTGGTTGTATGAGGAAACTCTAAGTTTTTAAATGTTGGAATTACTTTCCCCCTCTGTCTTCTTATGAATCTACCTTTTTAGTTGGTAAGCGTCCCGTTAATGTTTGTAAGAAACTTGACGTCTCTGTGTGCGAAGACATACGATTACAACTTCGATCCATAGCCTATGGGTGAAGGTGAACGAATGGCGAGAGAACATTAACACTGCTGTGGGGCTCGAGTCACGGGCTACGCTCAGTTTCAAACATTTAGGCTATTTCTGATTGCATTGCGTTATTTTAAGCTGCATTAAAAGCAGTATGGAAACTGCTTCTTTTTTTTTTTTTTTTTTTTAAAGGATTAACTACCTTAGTGATTATGATACAGAGAGTGCTGCAAAGAATGAAACTTACCTGTGTAATCTATACATGCACATATCTAGCAAAAACATATAAAAAGCAAAAACATACTTCTCAACTGCTGTCTGATAAAAAAATAGAAATCAAGAATTTTGTACTCAATAAGGGAAATGAAAACTTTCAAAACATTACCTTTTTATTAAAAATATACCAATTAAGTTTGTCATAAACTGTGCATAATATAAATCAGTTATAATCTTAAATGGGAATTTAGAAACTTTATTTTTTTCTATTAAAAACATTTAAGTTTGCCATAAACTATATATAATACAATTTAAATTTTAAATGGAGAACTGGATTCTTTTTTAGGAATTAGAAAATTTTTCTTCAAAGCCAATACACAGATAAGAAGTATATTTTGATGCATCATGCAGTTAGTTATCAAGCAACTAGTCTTAAAATATGTCATAATTATAATAAATTTCATACTTTGCAACACATTACAAATTAAACAGGTTTTCCACCAGCATTTATCCTTATAGCATACGTACTGTACACTTCATATTTATTTATATTTAACTTAGATTTACTACCAATCTTTCTATTTGGTAATCATGAAAAAGCGAAGGTAATAAAGGCTACAGGAAATGATATATTTAGATTTAGTTTCAATTAAATGGAAAACTGTTCGATATTTTCTACATAAAAATTTCCTACTAAAGAGGTACAAGCCCTGAAGAACCTGCTATAAAGCTCTCAGCGCATAAACAGCAGCACAAAGACACTGATATGATGTGTAAAAAGGAGGCAGGAGGAGACAGATAAACAAGAGGAGAGCATTACTGGTGCAACTGGTGGGTTCATGCAAAGTAGTTGGGGAATGTGCTAGGTAAAAATACACACTTATAATGATTAAATAAAAGCAAGCCACTGAAACCACAGCATGTACTAAAAGGCAATGTTCTAAAGGGGAACGGCAGCAGCCAACAAAGAAACCTATAATGCAAACACCACCTGTGTTGATTCTGCACTTGGACTGGGGTTGGATCCCCATGGGGCAGCTTTTGGACCAGTGTTAACCCAGGAATTGGAGCGATCTAAACCCTAAGCACATAACAGAGAGCAGTTGGAAAGGAGAGAAATGTTACATGGTGCATGCTATGAATTATCCTTAGAGAAACGCAGAACTCCCAATGCAAACATGGTCTTCATTAGTACTGTTAAAGCAACCCGAAAGATCTCAGGTCCATAGAGAGGGTTAGGTCATCCACATCATCTTATCATATAGCACAACATTAAAAAAAAGAAAAGTACTTAAAGGTCATTTCAATGTAAAGTGATTGCCTTAAAGTACAAACCACAGAAATTTCTACAGCATTACCCTCAAAAAGCTTCCTAAATATGGTACAAACTCTTAACTGAAGTGAGTCTTGGAGGAAGAAAATAAGCACTCTGCTAGAAGACCTTAAGTTCACTGCACTCTTACTAGCTGACCGCTCCTCTGCAGTGAGAACTCCACAATTCTGTTGACCTTTCCTCTTTCATTTTCTTTTAGAAAATAAAAAACATGAGGGAAAACATTATATAAAAGAATAGCTAAATTTGTCCCTTCCTAATAACAACAGTAAATGTGAAATTATATTTCTTTTTATTAATATTGGTCATTTACAAATATGGGTTCTATCTCATATAAATATATAAGAAAAACATTATGTCTCTCTCTAGGAATTGTGTTTTTATCATCACTCTCATTAAATTTTAATATGTTAGTTATCATTAAAGAATATACCGGCAAGTTACTGGAAGAGATTACTGATTTCTGATGAAGTCAGCTGAGGCCTGACTTCAATTTCCCAAGCCTAAGATTATTAGAATCATGTAAAGTTGCTTTATAAAATTCATATTCTGTTCTCTATCCCCCAACTTCCAGATTTCAAACTCACCTAAGGGGAGAGAACCGGCTAAATGGAGTTGGAGCAAGTTGTAATGGGGGCAAGGATAGCAAAGACAACCCAAAGCAACCAGATTAAAAATACTAAAGCCTCGAATGTACTAGAGCCAGAAACTACCAAAGCTAAGACTGCTTGGAAAGGAAGCCATGCTGGCACACTGACCACTAGGTCTATTCAGACAGCGGGCCCTCGGAAAGATCCCCAGCAGCAATAGCAATGAAGCGGCCCCGGCCCACCATGAAACGGGTCAGTGAGAGTCAGTGAGGGGAAGGCCTACACATCAACACATTTTTTAGTATCTCAAGAGAAGTTTCTGAAAGGAAACTAACCACTGCTTCGAGTTCTGACTTTAGGGAGAATATTTTCTTTTCTTCTTCTTTTTTTTTTTTTTCTCCTCAAACACAGAACAACTGAAGTAACTAATATTAATATAATTATCCATTTTCCTTCACTGACTGCCTAAGATGGGAGATAAGGTTCATACAGACTTTTCTGCTTGCTAATTTAGAAATCTAAAATAAATGACTTTTTATTCATTTTCTTATCTACAAAGCATAAATAATAACGATAGCCTTCATCATGGTTTAAGGAGGGTCGAAGGGTAATGCCTTGAAGGTGACAGACACCAAAAGTAGTTTATACAAAAATATTCCAGAGATTAAAATTTTGTATTTGAATGAATTGATTTGTAATGAGTAAGAGTATACTGCTTGTACAAATGTATTATAACCTTGTTTAAAATTTTCTTTTTAAAATAATGTTTATGGAAATTAATATCAGAATAAATTATCAGTTTGCTGCCATTTATACTTCATAAACACAACACTGATGTTTGAATAGTTGTAATTACACGTCAAAGGCTAAGTAAAGTAAGCCAGGGCTACACAGAAAATCACCTGCTCCTCTGTCTCTAAAACAGAAAACAAACAAAAAAGCTAAAGACAGTATGTGGTCGATTAGTTTGTTAGGTAAATAACTTTCATAACTCAAGTGTTATAAAATTGAATATATATATATGCATATGTGCGTGTGTGTGTACATCTACCTACCTACCTACCTACCTACCTACCTACCTACCTACCTACCTACCTACCATCAGTCCTTAAACAAATTCATTACCAAAAGATACTAATGTAACAACTTTCTAGCTGTTTAAGAAAAAAAGAAAAGGTAAAATGTAGCCAGTTGTGTGTGTGTGTGTGTATGTTTGTGTGTGTGTGTGTGTGTTTGCCTAATACCAATACTATTATTTTGTCTTACCTTGTAGGTAGACAAACCTTTGAGGAGTGGAAGCAGAGCTTAATGAGCTACCCTGGGGTGGGGTACAAATTCTACAAGACATGCAGAAACTGGCAGCTTGGCCTATGACTCTGTCAAGATCGGAACTGGGGGGGCATTCATGGGTATTTTGCTCAAGAATCTGGTTTCATATTGCCTGTGTCCTGAGAACAGGAATAAAGTTAAATCTAAAGCTAATGGACTAATTAATTTGTATGACACAGGAAATGTCAAGATAGGAACAGTCACCTGCTGATAAGAAAGCAGCCATTAAAGAGATCAGCACTACTAAAGAGAAACCTGTGCAGCACTGAGACAACACTGTAGGCAACACTGTACTTCTAAGAGGCTCCAACTTGTGAGGATCCAAATTCACTTAAAGAATAATCCTTAAGTTGAGGGATCCAATTCTCAAAACCAATTGCCTAGGAAAATGTCTCCCTGGGGTCAGTACACTGAAGCTGAGACAGCGATATCCCAAGGAACCCAGGCTACATCTTGAGGTCATCTCCCTGACCATGTTTTTCAAGGCATGAAACTTGAGGGACTGAGAGGGCCATGGAAAGCAACTGAGGCCAAGCAATGTATGATAGGTTGCGGTCCTTGGAGGAGGCCCTATGAGGCCCCTGTGCAAATCCACGAAGGTAGAGCCTACATTTCAATGAAGACCTCAAGATATTAGCGATGTCAAAACTGTGAGTCAAGAGTTGTGGGCATAGAAGAATCTAGCCTAAGAGATTCTAAGAGTTCCAAGGGCCCCAGAGATGGAGGGCAAGTGTTACTCAAGCCTTTTGGAACCCAACTGACTAAATCACAAGTTCAGATGCCAGACACGGAGCCGCAGGATTTGGTGGCTGCTCTTTTTGATTCTGGTTTTGCGTTGGTGTGATTCTTTCTTGCTATATCCCAGTTTTTCCATTTGGGGATGGGAGTATTTTTTTCTGTGTCATTATATGTGGGAGTTATTTAACCTGCTATGTGGAATTTTGAAGTGGAGAAACTGTTAATTACTGTGAGGATTTTTAAAGTGGATGATCACAGTCAGCTAATGGATGGGTCACACGGCCCCCAATGGAGGAGCTAGAGAAAGTACCCAAGGAGCTAATGGGAACTGCAACCCTATAGGTGGAACAACAATATGAACTAAGCAGTATCCCGGAGCTCTTGTCTCTAGCTGCATATGTATCAAAAGATGGCCTAGTCGGCCATCACTGCAAAGAGAGGCCCATTGGACTTGCAAACTTTATATGCCCCAGTACAGGGGAACGCCAGGGCCAAAAAGGGGGAGTGGGTGGGTAGGGGGTTGGGGGGGTGGGCATGGGGGACCTTTGGGATAGCATTGAAAATGTAAACGAGGAAAATACCTAATTAAAAAAAAAGCTGGAGTGAATGCATTTTATATTATAACTTGGTCACAGCCTAAAGGGTCAAAGGGTAGTAGGATAAGGTTTAAAAGTGATTTGTCTGGGTGTCAACTGGCAATGGGTGGACTATGAAGATTGGTATTAATTGTCTACGTGACAGAATCTAGAACCACCTAGAGATGGCTTTCTGGGCACATCTGTGGGGTTGTGTTGACTGTGCTAATTGATATGTGGAGACTTTTATGAATTGTAGGCAGGGCCATTCTCTGGGCAGAAGACCCTGAACTGTATAAAATGGAGACTGAACTGAGACCTGCATGCTGTCCTCCTTCTCTGCTTCCTTCTTAAAGAGACGAGGTGGCCAGGGTCCTGTCACTCCTATCACTGTGACCTCCTTGACATAACCTGCAAGTGTGAACTAATGACAGTGCTTCCTTCTTCTAGTTGCTTGTGTAGTGACATTTTTTCAGAGCAAAGAAAAGAGACTAAAACACTGGTTAACAAGAATTTAACAAGAACCTTAGGCAGACCTCACTAGAAGGAGGTCCTCTAAGTAAAATCCTAAATGGTCTCAGAGAGTAGTCGCAGGAGGAGCGTGCTGAGACATGATAAAAATTGACTCCACTTCTCTTGTGTATCTTAACTTGTAAAGCAACACCCTAGACCTCATGCTGTGAACAGAAGGTAGAGTAACAGCAGGGTAAGAGCTCAAGTGCAGCACATTAATTCAGAGAGACACACTGCCATCTTATACTAGGATGGCAGAGATGGTAAGAAGGCATGAAAAGCCTTCGGTTCAATCTCCAGCACGGGGCGGGGTGGGCGCCAGGGAATAAAGAAAAGAAAAAAGAAACTCAACTAAATAGAAAACCCCGAGGCTCTCCATTTAACATTTGTGCAATGTGAAAAAGGACTTAGGAAAACAGGTAAGTGGAATTCTTGCGAGAGATCTGTACTGAAAAGTAAGTTGAGGGGTGATTAACCTAGCATTTATAAACGCGCTCAATAAAAAAACACTAGGCTTCCAAAGTAAGAGATTATCAGAAAAGGAACTTAGTTAGAAGAACATGAAAAGACAGCAACAGTAAACTCTGAAGAACAACACTAATACAATATAGAGTCTCAGAAGCCAAGCAAATTGAACCAAGAATTTGTGTCAAAGATCCTGGCAGGACTGGACCGGAGGCTCAGAGCAGGGGCTGCCCTTGCACAGGCTCTGTGCTGGGTTCTCAGTCAGACAGCTCACAGTGCCTGCAACTTCAGCCACAGAGCATTTGATGTTCTTACCAGAGGCATCTTCACTCACTTGCACATACCATACACAAAGACACATAAAAACGTAAGTTAAGATGAAAGAAATAATTTTAAAATCCAAGTTTGGACACACAACTATTGGATTTAGCACAGTGGAGAACAACTGTAATTTTAACAAGTGCAGTTTGGATGGGAGATAGCAGGAAAGCTAAGTTTAAAAGACAGCAAGAGTAAAAGAACTGAAGATACAAGGTTTACAAAGTAAACGAACCAAGACACAAAGTATAATGGGCTCTACTTTAAGAGACAGCAGAGCTGGCATGATGGCACATTCCTTTAATCCCAGCACTGGTTCTAGGATACACTCCCTCCCCCACCCCCACCCCCCAATATCAGAAAATAGTGTACAAAGTAGCAGCATGAACACCAGGGAGAATTTCTAAAGTGAGAACTAACATGTCTGTCTGTCTGTCTATCTGTCTGTCTGTCTGTCTGTGAATGAAAATGATTCAGTATATAGGAGGGAACTGATCATTCAGGACAAGAGATCAAAGAACTCCTAGAGTGGGAATCCTGAGTAGGCGGAAAAAAGGAGGAGACTCACAGACAAGCAGACGCAATAGACTGTAAGCAAAGGGAACCTCACATCTCCCTTAAGCAGAAGACAAAAGCTGGAGGACACAGTGGTCAAGATTAAGAAGGAGAAGGTATTAGGTGGTCTGTGGCAATAACCTATGGCAGAATGAAATAGTGAAAGGCACACGGAATGTCTGCCTGCCTGGAGCACGGGGGACTTCAGGTGAGGCTAGCTGCCATTTTCAGGACACAGAAGAGCCAGTCCATTGTTTCTAAGGATGGTTTTAAGTTTGAGAAAAAAAAGAGATATTGAGGTTTGATTGTGACAAGAACACATGACTGGTTCTGACTAGTTATGATGACAAGGAGGAAGACAGAACATTTGGAAACTCCTCCCTCTTTCCTCCTGAGGAAAACAAGACTAAGTGAGTGGAAGCTGAAAAGGAAAGCAAACTCCCAGAGTTGGGACACTACAAAGAAATAAGGATGACAAAATGCATGAAGTGAAACCATAAAGGCTAAGTGACTGGTCCTGAGGGAAGACTCATGGGAAGATCACGATTAAGACAAAAGATGTCACCTCTAAAGGAAGGAGATATGGCGTCATAACCTAGACAATGAAGTAAGAATAAATTAAGAATAGGCATACAAAAATTTTGACTCCTTACATTTTTATAAGATAAAAGTATGTTATTAACATTAAGGAAAAATATGAAAGTAACGTACCAATTTTTCAATGAAAATGAAAAATGTAAAACTACTTAAAATAAAGCTTAATTAGATCTCAGTTGGCAGCACATACCTGTTATCACAGCACATGGGAGGCTGAAGCAAGAGGACCAGGAGTTCAAAGCTACCCTGGGCTACATAATGAGACAGTGTCTCAAAGAAAGAAAACTTAATTAAGACATGCTGTGATGACATAAAAAAAAAAAAAAAGAAATTAGTATAAACACCTACATATACACGTGTATACTAATTTCATATATATTTGGACAAGTTGTTACTATGTTTCACTTAGTGATTTTCTTAAAAAGCAAAATGAATACCAATTAATATAGACTTCCTTATTCTAAATCTTTGTTATATAAGAAATATAAAAAGAATAATTGTTAAACAAGGCACAATGTATAGAAATTAAGAGATATTTGTAAGGTAGAATCTCGAGAAATAGCTATCTAGCTCTGGACAACAAGTCCTTGTAGTTCTCGAACAGAATTCACTCTACTGACTATAAACTCTGTAGTACACTACTGCTAAGTACTTCCCTCTACTAAACAACAACAAAAAATTGAGGACAAAAATAAGGTTAAAAAAATCTCAGTACTTTTCCTAAGATTAAATTCAGAGATATCTTTGTATTGTAAATGTAGAAAAGTAATTTCCTGAATCTTTTTGGTGTGATAATAATGGAGGCTCTGAGTAAAGTGTTGGTGGGTCTTATCCTACTTGGCCCCTCTCTTGTCTAGGTTAATTACTAAGCATGGTTAAATAATCACACTCTCTAGTCCTAGTGCAGTTCACCCAGGGTCATAGGCAATGTAACTCTCTTACCAACCAAGGCCAGGAACTACTCTGCATGCTCTCCTGAAGGAGGCGCTCACCCAGGAAATCACTGCAAGCACATCTCTTATACACATCAGTAGCACAGGTCCCTCCCACGCTATAGAACCAATCTAACAAATTTTCACATGACATATCAGACAAGTTATATGTGATGATTTATCATGAACAAATTTTAAAATTTAGCACATTTATTTTTTAAATGCACAATGTATAGACCAGTTTATAACAGCAAACATATTTAATAGAAATGTGTAAGGTATTTACTGACAAAATAGGAATATTTTGCTTTTTTCTAACTCAAGTAAAATAAAAAAATTCATACTTACTTTGAACTTAAATACATCTTAAAATTAAGAATAAATCAAATACTTCAATAACTCTCATAAGTGGATAGCATGTCCTCGGTTTACCTTACTGCCAATGATTGACCGAACTTCATCATCTGGTGATGTGGGAGTCCCAGATATATCTGGGTTACTGTTGCTAAGGCTTCGAGACCGATTTAAGTTAAGGCTCGCAGGTCTCACTGCAGACCTAGCCATTGTGGCATAATGCACTGATCCTCCCAAACCCCCGGGACCTAGAGTTGCAATAAAGAGCACATAATTAGTAAGAGAGGACCCCTAAAAATAACCACTTTACAAAATTCCACAAAAATTATAAATTGTTTTAGTTTCTAAATGAAAATTAACAAATATTCTTTTTTTTTAAAAGAAATAATTAGAAGTAAAATCACTCAAGATCCATTGACAGCTATGTGAAGTTCTACTTTATAGCAGTTGACACAAACCATATGGATCATAAGTAAAAATCATTGTCTTAAATGTTTCAATATTTCATGAACAATAAAAAATAAAACAAATAAGAAACACACAAACACCACCTTTATTCAACATAGTTGTGTCTTGGACACAAAATGTGGCAGCTGCTACCGCTTCTGTTCCCGTTTTGCTCACACTTTCTGCTCTGCCCCTTGATATATGGTCACGACAGGGGCATCCAGTTCATTACCAACATCACTTAAATGAAAGTATGTTTTTAATTTCTCTATCTTCTTAAGTGAAACAAAGAATCCCTTTGTCTGAATACAATCAAGCTGAATACAATACTATTTATAAAAGCAAAAATAGCCAGCAATTATATTCATTATATGCATCTTTTCTGTGCATGTGTGTATACATGTATATTCTATGAACATGTTTGGCTTCTTATGATTGGTTTTGAAATCAAACTCAGGTCTTCATGGTTGTATGATAATCATTCTACAGAATAAGCCATCTCCCCAGCTCTATCTATGTCTTTGAATTGTAGAATATTTTACAATGTCTTATTGAAGATGATACAAATCTGCAGCTAATTAACGTGTATGCGTTTTTTAGGTCAGGGCAGGAAAAGGGTTACATGTCAAACGTGTGAAATCTTATGACTGAACTAAACAAAAAGGCAGATGGAGACGCATACTGAGCGCTGTGCTCCGGATGTACCTCTATCACTCCCAAGCTCAGAGTCTCAAGTTAGAAAGCCTAAAGTCCACACAGTAAATCATGGGGCAGGATAGAAGACCCATTTTTTCCTCTTTTCACAGCAAAGAAAAGAAATTCTAGGCTAAAGCTTAACCAGTAATGTTGCCAATGGCTGCAAAGGGGCACGTACTATCATCACTAGAGATGTGTGATTGCTTGTACAGCAAACAGGTAAGCAGTTTCCAAAGCTCAATAATTAACAAACTAAGTGGAGACTCAGCTATCCCTCACAAACACCACTATCACCAACATTATACAAAAGACAAGAAACGACTTAAGGCTTTAATATTCAGAAAGCTTAAGTTATTTTACTGGTCATGAAGAAATTGGAATTTTTCGAGACAACCAATTTTTATATTACTATAGACCTTTTTAAGGTTAATAGAAATTAGTGTACATACCCTTTCTTAGAAATGGGAACAAAACACCCATAGAAGGAGTTACAGAGACAAAATTTGGAGCTGTGACGAAAGGATGGACCATCTAGTGACTGCCATATGCAGGGATCCATCCCATAATCAGCTTCCAAATGCTGACACCATTGCATACACTAGCAAGATTTCGCTGAAAGGACCCAGTTATAGCTCTCTCTTGTGAGACTATGCCGGGGCCTAGCAAACACAGAAGTGGATGATCACAGTCAGCTATTGGATGGGTCACACGGCCCCTAATGGAGGAGCTAGAGAAATTACCCAAGGAGCTATAGGGAACTGCAACCCTATAGGTGGAACAACAATATGAACTAACCAGTACCCGGGAGCTCTTGTCTTTAGCTGCATATGTATCAAAAGATGGCCTAGTCGGCCATCACTGCAAAGAGAGGCCCATTGGACTTGCAAACTTTATATGCCCCAGTACAGGGGAACGCCAGGGCCAAAAAGGGGGAGTGGGTGGGTAGGGGATTGGGGGGGTGGGCATGGGGGACCTTTGGGATAGCATTGAAAATGTAAATGAGGAAAATACCTAATTAAAAAAAAAGAAATTAATGTACAATGTGTTTCCTTTTTAAATTTCATTTTATTTTTTTATTAGATATTTTCTTTATTTACATTCCAAATTTCATCTCCTGTCCTGGTTTTCCCTCGGAAAACCCTCATCCCCTCCCCCCACTCCCTGCTCACCAACCCACCCACTCCTGCTTCCTTGCCCTGGCATTCCTCTACACTAGGGCAAAGAACCTTCATGGGACTAAGGGCCTGTCCTCCTACTGATGACTGACAAGGCCATCCTCTGCTACATATGTGGCTGGAGTACAATGTGTCTCCTTAAAAATGTCCAAAAACACTCTGAATGACAAAGAAAATAATAAGACTATTAATTTTAGTAAGAAATGATAAAATGCTTTCATAGATGGATGATGAGACTGTCAAGGCTCACTTCCAATAATTAATTTAGCCAACTCTCCAAATCAACTTAAAGGAAGATGTATATAAATGATGTTTTAAAAGGAAACATATCCCTTCAATGACTAACCTAGCGAATGTTCCTTAGTAGAGAGTGAATAAATGTGATGAATGTGTGAATAACACCATGGACTAGCTGAGTACTTCAGTCTTGGCAAGAACACTTCACGAAAGAGAGTTTAGTACTAAGAGGAATAAAATACCTGGTGACGGTGAATTAGGGTAAGTATTTGGCAGGCGGAACACATAATAGATATACGATGCGAGAAGGTTGTTTCTGCCATGCTGGTCATGATTTCCTTCTAAGTTTTTGTGAAGTCGATTTATAATTGACGCCATAGCTTCAAAAGATGCTTGCCCTAGATTAACTTTTCAAAAAGAGGAAAATATTTTTGCATTAATGTTTTTAGATTTGCAGTTCCACAGGAAAGAAGGCTCTGTCCCTTTTCTAAAAGGCTGTAAACAGAATGATAAGATAGCTTACGTGTATAAGATATAAAAATATTGTACTGATTTTGAATTTTGTACTAGTTCAACAGAAAGTATCCTTGTAAATTTAATTTGAAAACTGTAGATTAACTAAGACAAAGATAGTTAGATTAACTAAAACAAAAACACTGCCCAATAGGAAAAAAACTATTTTGACAGGTAACAAAGCACAAAGAAATCCATCTTATAGACAACCTCAAGAGTGAAATTCTCATTTTAAAGATGATTCTAAAAATCTAAACAGCATACAATGTGCACCTATCACTTTTAAAGAAATTTAAAACAACAATGAAATTATTAAAAATAATATGAAAAGAGAGTAGTGGGTAACAACTTGACTGAAATTATCAACTCTGAAAGAATTAGAAGAGGGAGGGGCTGTAAAACTGAAGGCAGCAGAGCACCTGGAATGGCAAAACACCACCCCAGCCACCCTCCATGTCAACACATCGCAACAATTCTTCAAAACCAGGGGATTCTGACAGCACACTGAAGAACTAGGGAAGCAAGAGGCCACCAGAACAAGGTGTCAGTTCTGTGATCATTCATTTAATCATGACAGAAAACTATGGACAGCTAAATGAGGCCAGGCAGTTCCTTGAAGGTTAAATAGTGAAATGGCCATTTACAAGATAATGAACATGTACTGAACTAGGAGGACGAGAGCACAGAGACAGAATCCAGAGACGGCTTAGCAACTTCCTGGTTCTGGGGTAAGTCCTTTATTTCTTTCCCCTCATAGTAATTATTCCAAATCAACAGAATCCTCTCCAAACCCAGGTCCAGGGCTGCAGAGCTGCTCAGGAGTTAGGACCAATGACTGACTCCTTCAAACCACGTAGTAGCTCACAACCAACTTTTAACTGCAGTTCTAGGGCATCTGCTACCATCTTCTGACTCGACAGAAGACATGAGGTACACATACATTCAGGCAATACACTCATACGCATAAAATAACAAATAAATTACATTTAAAAAACCCATCTTACTCACTTAGCAATTCTTATCTTCTATATCACTCAGAACATGTACAAAGCATGAAAGGTCTCAAATCTACCTATAAACTTAATAGAAAGTAAAACTCCTATCAGCTTCCCAGGAAAAGCAATACCCCTTCCCCACGAGAGATCTAACTTCACTTTCATTTCCTGAACCTTCGTCAATGGTTAAATCGTTTCTCACTCCATTATCTTGTGTTTGTTTTTTCTTCCTATCTTGCACATGATTTATCCCAGTAGGTAAACATGCTCACATTAACTTTTTAATTTTCAGCTTCTATGTACAAATGTTTTGCCTGCATGTATGTTTATGTATCATTTGCATGCCTGGTACCTGCAAAGGACAGAAGAGAGTGTTAGGTCCTCTAGCAGGAGTTACAGGTGGCTGTACGCCTCCGTGAGAGTGCTAGGGACTGAATCTGGATCCTCTGGAAGAGCCACAAGTGCTCTCACCTGCTGCACCATCTCTCAGCATCTTCCAATCTACTCTTAAGCTTCTCTCAACCCAGCTTTCCCTTCTAGCCGAACTTCTTGATTTCTTCCTTCATTAGACCAAACTGTTCTTAAAATCTTTATCAGTGGACACCTGTCAGGTACGAGATATACTCTGGAGCCTGTTGCTTGGGCTGAATTTTGGCTGTGGTAATGACAGCTGAGTGACTTTAGACAAAACTTGAAACATGTTAGCCACTGTGCTCATCTGTGAAGGGTTGATTTGAATGAGAAGGGCCCCATCTGAATGCCTGGTCCACAGCTGATGCAACTGTTTGCAAGGATCAGGAGCTTTGTTGGAGGACACATGTCACTGGGGTTGAGTCCATACCATTCCCAGCTCTGAGCTACTGCTCCAGCACCATGCTTGGCTGTCTGCTGTCATGCGCCCTGCTATGATAATCACAGACTCTATCCCACTGGAACCATTAATTAAATACTTTCAAAGGACAGTTGCCTTGCTCATGGTAAAGAGTAACCAAGACAAGACTATCCAAGCAGGCTGAGAGGATGCATACAAAGTGAAAATAAAGCACACAGTACTATTTTGATCAGTGCCTTGCAATTTATTATTTATTTTATTTCTAAAATCTCAAATAAGTACTAACTTTGTTGTTGTTGTTGTTGTTGTTGTTTTGTTTTGTTTTTTGTTTTTTTCGAGACAGGGTTTCTCTGTGTAGCCCTGGCTGTCCCGGAACTCACTCTGTAGACTAGGCTGGCCTCGAATTCAGAAATCCACCTGCCTCCGCCTCCCGAGTGCTGGGATTAAAGGCATGCACCACCACTGCCCGGGCCTAACTTTCTTTTCTTAAAAGTCATCCTAAAAGTAACTGTCCTGTTCTTGTTCTATCCTCTCACCTTAGTATTAGGGGTTTTATCACTTTTGGTAAGAAGCTGTGTATAAGCCCGTCTCTGCTTTAGATCCTTCTACTTTCAACCACACAGTGTCTTCTGTGTGCACTCATGCATGTGAATGCAGGTGCATTGAGTCACAGCACAACTATGAAGGGTACACATGTGCCGACAGCATGTGTGAGCTCAGAAGTTAACCATTTTCTACCTTGTTTGCTTTGGTTTTTTTCAAGACAGGGTTTCTCTGTGTAGCCCTGGCTGTCCTGGAACTCTCTCTGTAGTGGCTGGTCTCAAACTTATTGATCACCTGCCTCTGCCTCCTGACTGCTGGGCTTTAAAGCCAGTGCCTAGCTGGGTTGTTTGTTTGTTTGTTTTGAGTCAGGGTTTGTTTGTTGTTTTTCTTCTGTGTGTGCCAGAGTAGCTGACCCATTAGCTTCCAGGAAGTCATTTTCTCCAACTTCCACTTCCTAAAGTAATACAGGCATTGCAGACACCTACTCTATGCATTTGGCTTGTGTATGGGGTCTTGGAAATGTGAACTTAGGTCTTTCACACTTACTGCACTTTTACCCACTAAGAAATCTCTCCAGCCCCTGGATAGTGTGCCTTTAAAAGTAAAATTTGGTTATGTTCCTTTCTTAATTGGAACCAGATCTCTCAAAGGCTAATATTTCCTGGTTTCCTAAAGTGTGGTAGAAAAGCCTACCTCTATCTCCCCTTTTGTACATCAATCACCTTTTGCTACCAACCCTCTACTTTATAGCTCATTCCTTAAAAGTCTTCCCATAGCTTCCCAAGTCCTTTGTGTCTGTGTTACATCAACGTGTCTCCTTCTCCTTGAAGAGTACTTATGAAATTCTCCTATTCATCTTTGAGTACCTGACCAAGAACTTCCTCCACTAACAAGTGTCCTTAAAAGAATATATATCTCAGGATGTTGAGCAGACATATCCTTAGTGCTACCCATTAATAAATGTTAATAACACAGTAGCTAGTGTTTCTTTCTGGCTCAATTTCTTCCCAAGATTTGTATTTGGAAAGGGTGAAATTGAGAAACAATTATATATTTCAGAGTACAAAAGAATATAAATATAGTGATTTTGAGAAAACAAAGAGAAGAGCTATAGGAAATAGAGGATAACAGATGGATGAAGATGCAAAATGCTATACTGTATGCTCCATAAAATATAACAGGACTATCTGTTGGCAGAATAGATACACTGTATGCTCTATAAAATGTAACAGGATTGTTTTTTGGCTGCTTTTCTTATCTACTCTGTGAGAGCTTAGCAGCAGGGACCAAGCTTTGGACAGTGTCAATGAATATCTGATTTATCCTAAGTGCTTAATAAATATTTGGTGACTGAATGTTAATTTGTTTTGATAGTTTGAGTAAAAGTCTATAAGTATATTGTCACTTCCTATCACATACAAGTCATGACCTCCCACAACAAGCACAGCAAACAGAAATCAGAATACTTTTAAATCTAAGTTAGAAATGCAAAATTATAAATTATAAATTTAATGATTCATCCCATGTAAAAGTAGTTACCTATTTGGCCAGCAATCACAGGTGGTCTAACAACTAAAAGTATGAGTTTATCAAGCAGAAGATGAAGAAACCGGACTACGGGTTCCAGCTGTGAGGAATTCAAGGCTGAAATGCTGCTCTTCAGTTCACTCTCTAAGTTGTTTTCCATGATCCGCATGTCCCCAATTCGGACCGGGAACATGTGTTCATCCAGAGCATTGACAAGAGCAAAGAATTTGTCTAGATAAGGGTCCTAAAACAAAGAACAAAGAACTAAACAATTCTAACCACATCAATTCCACCTCAAAAACTACAGACCATTTAACATCTCACATTACTTGATAATGCAAAAAGCTACAAACAAATACACACACTGTTTCCAATGTCATACATCTCTTCTTACTTCTTGTTGTGAAACAGACATCTCAAATTCCATCAGTTACTCAAGGAATCCCTGAGTGATGAAGGACTTCACTTGTAGGTTGAGCTTGCCTAATTTTTGGAGCTCATTTCTCATGGCAGGTACTTTAGCAACCAGTGCCTGTTACTAGCTCACTGTCTCATAGCTCCTACCCCACCTTCCTTCTCACATGGTGCAATACGGGAACTAAATTCTCCCACCCATGCTACTCTCTTGCAGCTGTAGTCATTTGGGGCTTGATGGCCTGAAAGGCTCTTTCTTATATTCCTGGTCGGGGCTATATGGGCAGGATGTGCAGCAGGGCAGTGGTGGCTCTGATGCTCCGACGGAAGGCACTGCTACCAGGTCTCAGACACCACAGAATGCTAAGCTTCATGTTCTTACAGCAACGGGTCCTCTCCCCAGAGTCTGACTGTCAGTCTTCAGGAGCTTCCTTTGGCCTTCTAAGATTCCTTGTTGATACTTCTCTGTCTGCTATCTGTCGTTATAGAATTCTTTTAACATTCATTTAATAGTAAATCATCTTTAATATTTTGAACAAGTCTGCATGGAAAATGTTATTAATTCAACCTGTGTGCTGTTATACAACGTCCCTCCTTACTGCTAATAGTCAAAAACCTGAACCAAATGATCTCTAAAAATTTTCCACCTGAGATACTTGACTCTGACTTAAAATGAGCTTGAGAGCTTTACAACTCTAATTTGCCATATGCTAGAAATTAAAAATTAAAAAAGGGCCATAATTGTTTAAAATACATCAGTCACATTTAAAAGACAAAGTACTTAATGGCATTTAATAAAAAAAAAGTCTAAATCTGTTTTTAGCTAACATATATTCTTAAAGTTTGGCAAGACAACAGAAATGCCGTATGTTCAGTTCATCTAAGTGAAATCTGATTATAAAGAAATACTAAAACTCACTTGTGTATGAATGGATGAAACAGCAACAACTTCAACATTAAATACTCCTTTGTGGTTGTCCACCCACTTCATACCAGGTAGAGGGACCTGAAATACACCAAGCAGAGTGTGCATAGGCTTGCAAAGGCTTCGTGACTACAAGTACTATAGAAATACTATTTGTATTTATTCTTTGAGAATCCCATACATGTACACAATGCATTTTGACTATATCTATCTTCCATTCCCTCCTCCCAATTCCCTTGGAGCCCCTCAATACAAGCCAAGTATATACAGTAGACTTCCTGCTACACACAGCTAGAATTTTGGGCAATATTAGGAAACTGAACATGGAGACTTTAAAAGTTGAAAGAAGAGACAGGCTGGCAAGCTCAGCAAGCAAACACCCAAAAGCAGGTTTCTTGTTTTTTTGTTTTGTTTTGTTTTTAATGCTTTAAAATCCAGAACTGGCTGTGAGAGAAAGACACTCCAAAGAGCCAAAGAGGGAACTCTGCCCTAACTAGCAAAGCCAATCATACTTCAGCCATTAACCAACAATCACCCTTGAGACTAATGAAATCCACACAGCCTTGAAGTCTTGCTAAAACAAGTGGACTATCTGAGGGAGAACACAGCCCCTCCTCAGCTGTCCTTTATGTGTAGAGAGAGAACCTAGTACAGCCAGTAGTCCCTTTTCTTTTCTTTTCTTTTTTTTCTTTTCTTTTCTCTTCTCTTCTCTTCTCTTCTCTTCTCTTCTCTTCTCTTCTCTTCTCTCCCCTCTTCTCTTCTCTCCCCTCTCCTCCCCTCCCCTCCCCTCCCCTCCCCTCCCCTCCCCTCCCCTCCTCTCTTCTCTTCTCTTCTTCTCTTTTTGGTTTTTCAAGACAGGGTTTCTCTGTGTAGACCTGGCTGTCCTCGAACACTTTGTAGACCAAGCTGGCCTTGAACTCAGAAATCCGCCTACCTCTGCCTCCCAAGTGCTGGGATTGAAGGCGTGCACGACCACCACCTGGCAGTAGTCCCATTTCAAATTCCCACATGAAGGTCGAGATTCAATCCCTTGACTAAGTCAAATAATAAATGTCTGGAACTCAGCTTTATTTTTCAAAAATACTTTCCCCTTTAAAAATATGCAGGTAAAATATATAACATACTTATAAATTCAACAGGTCCACAGTCTGAGAATTGGCAGCATAAATATCTGGGTACTTTTAAAAAATGTTATGTACATTTTTATAACAATCTTTTAAAAACTGCTAACTTAATGCAAATTGAAAACAAATAAATATGGAATAGGGGAGATAATAAAATATGCAAGTTATTAACATTCCAGCTCTTGGATCAATAGATTTAAATAGCAATTATAACATAAATAAAATATTTTGTATAAATATTATTTTATAGCTAAAATAATAAAATAGAAGTCACCATTGTCCATCTGTAGTGCAAGCACTATTAAATTTAAAACATCCAATACTCAGATCTTCTCACAAGTATGGAAATACGTCTCTAAGATAAGCATCTACAAGTATGAATCATGAGGTAACACAAATGTGCTTTCATTTGACATCGATCAGGCATAAACAAACAAAACTATTTTAAGGTCCACATAATAATTACACCAAGTTTTATACTTCTACAAAGAGAAAACGAAATCTAGCTCCAGGTTGAAACACTTCTATCTCCTAGGAATTTACTCCCTCGAGCCTAACAAACAGGGCTCCGGGGCACGTACCAGATGTCTCCCCTGTGCTGAGACACATTAGTGACTAAGGTCTTCTCATTCTAAAGTTCTAACAGTAGTCAACAAGAATGAGACCAACTTGGGACATCCTATATTAATAAAGGTATCACTAGGCATGCTGTTTTATCAGAAAAGTAAGTCAGAAAAAAAAATGGATGCACAGAAATGTGAAGTGGAGCACACCTCACAGCTCACGTGGGAGCCATGAGCACTGCTGTGGTTTGGGTAGAGAGAATGCCGGGAAGGCTTAGATGCCAAGTGATGGGTCTGGGGAGTGACTGGGACAGGTGCTTCTATCCTCTTGAGCAGCCTGTTCCCTTGATGGAGTCACGAGAAGATGGCATTATTATGGGGTGGTGGAATCTAGGAGGCAGAACCAAGTTTGATGCGGTTGTCACTGCAGGCATGCTCAAATGTTCCCTTGTTCAGGACCCTTGCCTCTTCTGCTTCTGTCCCAAGTGAGGAACTCTGCTCTCCCTCCCTTGGAATGCTGTGATGTTCTTTTGCTTTCTCACAACTTCAGAAGAACACAGGCACACAAGCTGAGAGCCACTATAGCATTTACTTCTTTTATACTCTCTCTCTCATATTTGCCTCAGAGGTGCAAAGCTCACTCACTCAGCCTTGGGAGTGGTACCCCACAAAAAGGGTGCTTATGGGTTCAGGGGGAGGAACACATGTGTTTAAAGGAAAACAGTCAAAAGATTGAAAAGATGAAGAGTAATAAAGCTACATTAAAAAAAAACATTTTAAGAACTTTAAGTAGTAATTATCAGGTAAAATTAAAGAAATAGTTTTGTTAGAAAAATAAATTTCTTAGTACTTGAGCATGGTTACATGTAAAGCCCAGCATTAAGACCTGATAAAACAGTAGAGTTTAAATTCATCAAATGGACTGGGGATTTTGCTCAATGGTAGGACATTCATCTAGCATGTAAAAGCCCTAGGTACCATACTCAGCACAGGAAAAGAGGGAGGGGAGGGAAGGGGAGAGAGGGAGGGAGGGAGGGAGGGACTAGGTGTTATATTTTCAAGCAGAATGTATCAGTTGGTGCTCGCCCCGCTGTGCACACCCTTTTGTCCACCCACACACTCCTCTCCCACAATCCTCAGCAAGTCTGCTTACCCTCTCTTGGTCTATTTCTGAGTTTTTAAGCTTTAACCTGTATTTACGTCCACTGAAACAGAAACACACACACACACACACACACACACACACACACACACACACACACACACACACACACACTATAAGCTATCTGCATATGAGAGAGAACATTTGGTGCTTATCTTTCTGTGTTTGGCTCACCTCAAGAAATATACTTTCCAGATTATTTAAAACTGAAAATGCTTATTATCACAATTTACAAAGTTTCACTTTTCAGGAATTCTGGTATACAAAGTACTGGGTTTCGTCGTGGCTCCTTTATATGTATGTGCCGCTAGAAAACTTTTATTCTTAGTTTTAAAAATCTATTATGTACTGTTATATGTATGGCTGTTTTGCCTGCATGTATGTCTGTGTACCAACCACATTTATACAGTCCCGATGGAGGCCAAAAGAGGGTCTGATCCCCTGTGGCAGCAATTGTAGACAGTGGCTAACTGCAGCATTGGTGCTGAGAATCAATCCTAGAGCCTCTGAAAGAGAAGGCTCTTAACTGCTGAGCTCCAGTGCTGGCTTGCTGGAGCCAGCATACAATGACAGGACTGCCTGCAGGAGGCCGGGATGGAGACAGACATCTCAGAAATCCATGGCAGCTCCTTGTAGGAAAGGATAGTGTCTGACCCTGAGAAGCAGGAGACAACCCTCCAGGGGACCCGCCATCTGAAGTAGGTCTGGATGGAAACATCTCAGTAGCCTGCAGCAGCTCTTGCAAAAAAGCAGTTGTTCCCATTTCTCCGAACCTTCGCCCTCAACAACAGCTGCATAGATTTCATTTGTGCGTGACTGTTTTTCAGTTGGCCTCGGTGTGTATAATTATTCTATTATATCTGACTTTCTTACTTCTTTCTCCTTCTGCTCTGGTGAATTTTGTGAAACAAGATGTTCCCTGATGTAATGATTCTTAAACAATTAGAATTTGAGACATGGGGCACAGCACAGCACAGCACAATCCTAATGGCCCAGGTGCATGCTGTGTGTTGTCATCTTGGAAAAAATGTAACAACTGCACAATGGTAGCTGCAGATTAATGCTTGACTTGCAAAGAAAGTTTGATGAAATTATTAGAAAATTAAATAGAGCCAACACTGGGACTACGAGAAAGGCAAAAATTATTCAAGTTATGAAATAAGTTTTGCATAACATTTGAAAGTGTTTCCTGGATAAGCAAGTATAGAATATGTAAAATCGGGGCTGGAGAGATAGCTCAGCAGTTAAGAGCGCCGACTGCTCTTTCGGAGGTCCTGAGTTCAAATCCCAGCACCCACATGGTGGCTCACAACCATCTGTAATGAGATCTGACACCTTCTTCTGGTGTGTCTGAAGACAGCTACAGTGTACTTATACATTGTAATAAATAAATCTTAAAAAAAAAAGAATATGTAAAATCTTATATTAGTAAAACTAAGTCAAAACACCAGGACTCTTAGGAGAGTCATTGTGTGCAATGTGCAGAAGCAGAAAGCTAGTGGCACTACTGAGTTACGGACAGATTAACTTGGTTTTTTTTCTGGTTACTGCCTGGCAGCTTTGCCCATGTCATTTATCATTAGAGCATCATAAGAAAATGCAAGTAGCTGGCCTCAGAGCTCTAAGCTCTGAAGTATAAGTTAAAGTGTAAATAATGATAAGTTGGCAATTATTGTTACTTTGGGTACAGGCCTGGGAATGGGGAAGCTTGACACTTTGGGGAACAGTTGTAATTCTTGATTTTTTTTTCTGGGATGTGGTTATTCTTTGAATTTGATTTGGCAATGGTTATACAACGCATTTTTTCTAACTGTTTTTGGAGAGTAGAGAGCAAGTGAGGAGTATGTGAGGTGAAGGTGAAGAGCAAGGGAAGAGAGAACGTGAGGCATGTATGGAGAGTGTGTGTGCCAGTGAAAGGAGGGTGCATGTGGTGTGTGTGTGAGATGTGTGTGAAGAGTGTGTGTGAGAGTGAAAGGGGAACACACAGAGGTGTGTATGAATGTGGGACTTCGAGAAAAGCAGAGTGCACAGGGGAATGCAGAGTGTGTGTGGCCTCAAGCTGTGAACGAGAGAGAGAGAGAGAGAGAGAGAGAGAGAGATCGCAGAGAACGAGAGAGAGAGAGAGAGAGAGATCGCAGAGAATGAGAGAGAGATTGTAGAGAATGATAGAGCACAGAGAATGAGAGAGAAGAGAGAAACTTTAAGCCTTGAAAAATTGCCTGTCCCAAATTTTGTACCCAAAAAAGTAGTGTGAATCTATTTACTATGCGCCTTCCAGATATCCCTGCTACCAGCTGAGCACTCCGGTCCTGTGTGGAGGCTGGACCCCGGCACTGGCTGATTGGTCCATGCATGTTATCCACATCCATAGATGGTTAGCATGCTTTTATATAAGCGTTTGTATCTGCAGGCGGTCTGCATGTTCTTCTATGTAAATTTACACCACAATTCCTACAAGAAAATCACTGTCCTTGCTTCAGAAACTGGCTCTGCACTTTAAAATTATTTCAGTAATGACAATTCCAAAATTAATTTCCATAAAAATACACTTTCTTACATAAATGTCTTCTGAAATATGATTTGTTTAAAACAACAGCAAATAAAGAGTAAGCAGGGGGCTGGCGAGATAGCTCAGCGGGTAAGAGCACTGACTGCTCTTCCAAAGGTCCTGAGTTCAAATCCCAGCAACCACATGGTGGCTCACAACCACCCGTAATGAGATCTGACACCCTCTTCTGGAGTGTCTGAAGACAGCTACAGTGTACTTACATATAATAAATAAATAAATAAATATTTTTTTAAAAAAAGAGTAAGCAGTATTTACTCTTAGGGAAAAGGCCATGCTTGTGCAGAACAATGCACAGAAACTGAAAAGGTGCCTGGAAAACAGACACAAGGCTGGGGGTAGAAAGGATGCATGTTTCCTAGATGCTCACAAGACTACAATAAGCTAAGTACCACTGTGAATACGTACAGATATCCTACCCTCACAAAAGTTATACTCCATAGACAGTAAACAGATAAACATTAAGTTAACAATAGTGAAAAGTACAAGGAGAAAAAAGACAAAGTGAGAAGGTCAGGAGGGAGTGGCTGCCTCTTAGGCAGAATAATCAGAGATGACTTCTCTGAAGAGGAGTGTGAGTGACTGAGGGAAATGAAAAGCAGGCCCTGAGATGCGGCACTGGCAGTAGAGGGCAGTGCACAGGCTCAGGAAGAACAGGGCCGTGGGATGGAAAGAGCAGAGTGGGCAACAGAACAGGTATGAGGGGCAGAGCGGTAGCTGGTGGGTTATTATACATATGTTTATTTCAAAGTCTTGAGTTACAGTATGTAAACAGATACCATGTTTATACATTCACGATGTAGTCCAGGCTATCTTCAAACTCCCATCAATCCTGTCTTAGCCACATAGGAACTAGTTTGCTACCATACTTCAAAAGAAAAATTGTAATTATCAATGAAAAACACTCCATTATGTGCATTCACATAGATGAAACAGCAAATCTTTGTTTGGTAGACATTTTAATTATCAGGATCTTTTTTCATTCAGCCTAGAGAGTTAAAACTTGCTGGAAGGCACTGACCTCGGGGGAAAGCACTGAATAAGCCTGCGGTGGTTTTTCCAGGGAGACTGGCAGGCAGAACTGCCCTGTCTTCAACCGTCCATTCTGCAGCATTGGTATCCACTTTAAATAAAAAAGACACGTGTCTGTTATTGAAATCATTATGTGGACAGTCAGCTTTAAGAATGTGACTCAAGCCAACTTTCTCTGACACCAACAGACATTATATGTGTAACTACCTAAACAACGATGGGCCTTCAGCACTCCACTTCCCTAATGATATTTAAGTCATGAAAATTCCAAAACTGACTATTTTAACATGAAATATTTAGTACATGGCCTTATTATCTAAGGAAGAATTGGTTCTAGAAAAGGCTATAAAATCAATTTAAAAACAATAGTTTCACTTCAAACAGAGAAAACCTTGAATACTGGAAATAAAAGTATAAATATAATTTATTTCCTAGCAGTTACCATAATTTCTGTCACAAACATAAGAGATAAAAAATATTGAATCAAATATAAATTTAAGTTGAAGGATAAATTCTACAACAAAATTGCATGACAGCACCTTACACTGACCTTCACTGTGTGTGAACCTTGGCAGTATGGCCATAATTAGGGTTTTTAAAAAAATATCCAAAGGCTTTCATTTCTTGTCTATGGGTTTCTTTTATTCATTCAAATCATCCTCTCATTGGATCTATTATGTTTATACTTCATCTTAGGAAAACACCCACCCATCAGAACCAACACCTAAGCCTTTATGAAAGTGACTAAGCAGCTAAGGACACCAGTGAGCATCTGAGGTGAGGGGGCTTCCTGAACGTTACAGTTCTACATTACAGAGAAGCAAACAACACGGAGCATCTACGGAGTACCACACTTCATCAATGTTTTAAGACATTTACCATCCCTTGACGTAAGTACAATACAATAACAGGAAGACTTACTGTATATCCGACTGGGGTTTCGAGAGGAGTGTTTTGTTTCTGCTGGCAACTAACATGATAAAAAGTAAAGAGCAAGTGGTGGTGGTCAGTTAGCGTGGCGGGGAGCTTGACTTTGATTTCCTCGTGAAAATCAGGAGACCTTCATACAAAGAAATAAAAACAAAAATCAATAGTGAGTCATTTGTCTAAGATGGACAATGACTGCATTTGCTTAGCTGACTGGGTTTAAGACTGACTTAGGTTCATGCACACTTTTTTCTCTATTCCAGGGAATTTTTTTCATCATCCTCATTTCTAAATAATTAACTTCTACTTCCAGATGAGGGAGCAAACACTGTTTCTGAAATTGTTGATAATGTTTTTATGAATGAGCTGAGGCATCCTATTATTTGAAAATTCATTAATAATTATCATCTAGATAATGAGATCTCCATCACACTGGGCATTGTACTACATTTATGAACCAAATTTGGTACCCACTACACAGAAAAGTCAAACAAGTATTTTGGGTATATATTTTTAAGTCATACCTTATGGAAACATTTTCCTTTTGCTGGGGTACCAGCAAAGATACCCTTTGGGAGGGGTATCTCTAAAGATACCTAAACATTAAGTTAGGCTCTCTGGGGAAAGCTTTCTTTCAAATGTTCCATTGTTAAAAGGAATAAATAATGTTAGCAAACAGACTACTGTGGACATAGTAGACAATAAAGACAAAATCAGAGAAAGCCTGCAAATTGAACTTGTCCAGCAGCATAGACGTGCTCCTAGCCATCACACTAACACAAAGAATGTCATGCTTGATGGTCATGGTGCTTCTTGTCAACACAAGGGGTTGTCTCAAGGGACGCTTCCATAGAACCCTGGCTGTTTTCTTGATATAGAAATAAAACAGAACACAATGGGGGCTTCTTACTTTCCCATTCTCAGCATCTTTCAGAATGATACTCAAGTGAAAATACAGCTAAGCCACATGGTTCCAACCACGTTTAAAGTGAAGGCTGTCCACCCTGCTAGGTAACTTTCCTTCTCAGATGTCCATCAGTCAATACTCGTCTTGTTCTAATAAGCCTCAAAACTATATTGGCAGGCATGGAGTTGATCACAGAAACACTAAGTGGAATTAGGCCTTAAATAAGGTAACAAGAAAGAGCTAATCCTAACTGAGTTTGATGCCTGGTGAACATTTTCAAAAGCATGTCTCTTGTTACTAAGCTCACCAACCATCACTGAATTATAAAAACCTGGATTTATAACCAATCTCAGGCAGTACTGCCACTAATAATTTCCACTAATAATTAAAACAATAATAATAATGACCCAGCCAAACTGAGAAACTTTTAGAAATTAATGTTTTTATAGAAATATATTTCCTGTTATATAATATTTGGGTTCTTCATTTCTCCCTGAAATCACAGTATAGGTGCCTTGGTTTGTCATATTTAGACTAAATTTTTATTTTTGTGGTTGTTTTAAAGATAAATAAGTCAATAATTTCCCTTAAAGCTATATAACTTAGTATGAATATGAATTGGACAGAGATGTCAAAAAGCCCAGTACACTACCTAGTTTTATATTCCTGAAGATCAGGAATAGGTTTCATATTTTTAAATGGTTTTTAAAAATCTGAATAATAATATCTCTTGATATGAAATTGAAATTTTAGGGTTCATAATAAACTTTTAATAGACCACAGCCATAGCCATTACTTCAACATCACTGACTGACTACTGTGCTTTAGTGATGTAATAGCAGAACTCAGTGACGGCAAGAGATGGTACGTAGCAACAGGCTCGGATCATACAATATCTAGTCCTTCATAGAAAATGTTTGTCAGTTCCTGATGGAGATCACATAGGTTAAGCACTTCAAGAACAAAGTTAAACAGACTATTTCCAGTTTGAGATCAAAATATGACATTTGGTACAGGCCTGAAAGAGTGTATAGAGTTTAGTACACACAAGCTCAAGAAAGGCCCGGAAACAAGGAGGATAATATTGAGACTTACAGTTCTGATTAGATTCCAGAGAAAAGGAGAATGTCAAAGATGTCAAATTTTGAACCAGAAAAATGGTAGTATTATTACTAAAAACAGAGAGTGTTGTAAAGACAAACACAGAAACCAAGAAGGCGAGACATGCAAACCAGTGTGTCTCATCAGTCAATGAAAAGATATATGATCATAAAAGGTCAGGACTGGAAATGATTTGGGAGTGTTCCGTATAAATGTTAAAATAGAAGCGTTTTCATTGAATGCAGCAGAAAGACATCACTTAGATAACAGACACAGATTTGTGAGCAAAGATTTAGTATTTTGTGTGAAGTCACTACAGACAGAAAATCTCGAAAGGTTGTCAGAACTGCACTGTGGCTGCAAAGAGAAAGTGAGAGACAGAAGTTTAAAGGGGAGCAGAAAGCACGCATCTCAACAGCACCAGGGACAGCTCAGGGGCTTGTTACAGGGGAAGCACAAGCTTCACTTTGAAGGGAAGGATGGAGCCAACAACTGTGATGGGCAAGAGACAGGAGTGGCCATATTCTGAGGAAGTGGAACGGGCCTGGGAGCAGATGTGAATGAGTCGCACCGAGAGGAGAGGGGACATTGCTACTACTGAAAGAGAAGGAAAGGCAGACAAGTATGTAGATAATCTAAGCAGTGAATAAAGAAATTACAGATCTCAAATGTGACAACCATAATCAATAAGCTAGAAATGCAGAAAAAAAGTAGAAGCTGTAGGAAACTCATATGGTTACTGCTTCATGAAAGGAAAATATACAAAATAAAATCAAACCAAAATGATCACAAGAAGACTGTAAAAGAGGGGCTAACGGAAGAGAATGAATGACTGTATCCCCTTCATGTGACACACAATTCTGCAACTGCTCATGCAATGGGAACAATTTGTGATTTTTTTTCCCTTAAATAATTCAATAACTACCCCTCTCTCACACACACAGAAAGAAGAAAGTAAAAGTAAGATGAGAGTAACAATTTCCTCACAGAACTAACCCTGGAGAGCTACTAAATCAAAGAATCATGGGATGGTGAACATATCACCCCTGCAAGGAGCTTGAGGAGAGCAGAGTTCAACAAAATGAGGAAGTATCGGAGGAAAGTAATAAGGCAGAGACCAAAGGGCCAGAGATCCCAACACTAATCCGTAACTATACAGGAAGAAACAGAATTTTAAAAAGATGTTCTTGTCTAAAGCCTGACATTTGACATGTCTACAAAGAAGAGCTGCTCATCTATAGACTGAAAATCGTCATTCTGATGTCAGTCGTGAATTTGGCACATTCAGTGCAGCAAAGCATTTGGTAAACATACTAATGTGAGTGCTAACAATGCCACTAAGAAGTGAGTAACTTTGAAAGAAATATTTTAATTCAGTACCTGTTATGATATACTACGGCTGTATAGGCTTCCTTTGAAAATTCTGAACAGCTAGATTTACCAAAGATTACCTGAAACAAATAACAGCATGTTGAAACTTGGTTGTAATAAATGCTGGATGGTTCACATCTATGTAAGAACTGTATGCTTTAATAACTATTTGAGAAAATGGGCAAAATTGGCCCAGTGAAGAACAATGTGCCTACTTATAAAAGCTCAACTGCTTAACTGTCTTCTCAATGATAGACCCATCTGACATTCAACCATTCAGAAAGCTTCTACAACCATATTTCTATTCACTGAATAATGAGATACATTTTTGTCCTCTTCCCCTTCCCTGCTCTTCTGAGACAGGGCTTCATGTAATCAAAGGTGGCCTTGAACTTCACATGTAGTTGAAGACTGCCTTGACCCTAATGCTGGGATGACAGGCATGTGCCACCATGCCTAGTTTTATGCACCCAGGGCTTCATGCATGCTAGGCAAGGTCTCTGGCAACTGAACTACATCTTCAGCCCTTTCCTGTTTTCTTAAAGGAAGTGAACATTCAGGGAGTAACATCACTTTGAATTTAAAATAAGAAAATTACCCCAGCATGGTGGCATCAATATGCAACGTGGTGGCTTTACTAAAACATGAGAGTCATTCTGCAGATCAAATACCGATTGTTTATAAATGATACAAAGTACTGTTTTTATGTCATGCTCTGTATCTTTTACTTCTCACACATCCTGCAAGTTACTTCATAATGGAGGTGCTCTGGTTTAGACTTACGCTTGTGTGTTAGTTTTAAAATCCACCACATATAAAAATGTTCAGTATTTGCACAAAAATGAGCTAGCAACATGGTTGGAGACTGATGTCATCGTCATCACTACTGTGACTACTATATGACAGTATAGTTTAGAAATGCCACAAGTTAAACACTTTCGATCTGGCAGCGATCGATCGTTCCATAGCACATCAGTATGCTTGTGCCGTCAGAATGTGGGACGATTCAGCGCAGTCCTCTTGTAAAGGACGTGACTGACATCTGTTTCTCATTCTAGAAATTCAGCGGGCGATTCTACTTGAGATAAGTAGCAAATATAGTAATATTCACTCCCCTGATAAGCTCTGTGAATCAATCTTCAAATGCTTCAGTATGCTTCTGTTTGTTTATTTTTGTTATTTCAAGTTGAGATAGAGTCGCACTATGTAGCCCAGGTTGGACTTAAATTTGATATGTAGTCTAGGCTGGTTTTAAATTCTCAATCTTCCTGTATCGGCATCCCCAAAACTGGGATTAAATGCAAGCACCACAATACCTAGTCACCTTAATATCCTTTTAAAAATCTTATTTCTGTGCCATAATTACAAATGCTATAATTTTGCCTTACATAATTTTTGCCTTATAATTTTGACAATTACATAATCAAAACTTATATGGTGACCCCTAAAATATTCATAGTTTAAAACATAAACAAATGCATTAGGCTCATGTATAATTTTTTCATAGCTGCCATTTACACTAACATAAAAGCATTATACTGTCATATAAGTAATAATATACAGGTGAAAGGAACACGGCATCTTTTTTTCTTTAGGAACTATCTCTTTTCACAAAGTAATGTACTTATCCATGCAACCAGAAGAGAACAAAGTGGGATGTGTTCAGTTCGATCATTGGCCATGCAGGCTGTCTCTCAGCAACATGGGTTGAACAGCAGTTAAGTGCCGAGCACTATGCTAGCATCGAGATACAGGCCTATGTGAGACAGCGTCCCTGCCCTCAAGGAGCTCACAGTCTAATACATATAATAAATAAACTGGCAACCATATTGTGTAAGGAGCAAGAAAATTCTGTTGCAACACCAAAGAGGGGGGGGGGTCTAACTGCCCATGCGGGTGGTGTACCCAGTGCTGTGTGGAAAATGCCAGGAATGTGCTAAGACATGGAAGATGCTGGAAAGTAAGCAATGCAACATTCTTTGACATATACAGCATCTCCCATAAAAGTTAAACCTACATGGCAATTCATATACAGTATTGGCTTTGACAATATATTGCCTCAACCAAAATAGAACATTTATTCATGAAGCCAAAAATAAGGATCTAATAAAGAATAAAATGCTAGTTTCAAACTTCAGAAATAAATTCCACATCTATTCAGCAAATATTTGTTCAACTCAACATGTTATATGTTAATTTCTGAAATAGCTGCTGCAAGAGAATACAAAGATGAATAATTTGTGTTCACTGGTGTCAAGGAGATCTACATGTGGATACAAGTGTGGCAACAGGAAAGAAGAAAAACATCTTTCCCGGGAGCAAAAATATCTAAAGTACCCGATCAAGAGAGATCAGAAAAGCTGTGCTCAGCCAAGCATTTTCGTTACATTTGCACAGTCTGGGGCTACAGCATATGGCCAAGCATACGCCTATTCTAGGTTTCCAACATCCATTACCCCAAAATCTCAACTGCCACACAACTTGAGTTCCTTAGTCCTGGCAGTTGTGGTATCGAAGCATCACCCCTGGCTACTCGCAACAGACTCCTCAATTACCATACATCACAGCAACTTCGCTGTACGCATGACTCTCAGGGATAGTCCTGGACCTTCCCGGCTCCTCTTGCCAGACTCACTGTCATTACCATTTCACATCAGAACAAGGGAGAGGTGAGTTCTTGGTAAGGTCCTTACTCACTATCTCATCAGGCATCCTCTCCCGACTCTGATCTCCTCTGGTCGACTCTGTGTCAGTCGTCCATAAAGCACTTCACCATTCTCAATGGGTTTTGTTTGTTTGTTTGTTTGTTTTAATTGCTACTTAGCTTAGAGCCACAGAGATGAGTGAATTCCAGCAAGATTCAGCCTGGGCACTAGGTGTTTTAACAACTCCCTAGATATATCTAATATGTACCCAAGATGTCTCTAGGAGCCGTCTGCAAAGGACGACATCGCCTCCTACTGCCCTCATCTGCCGTTCTCCTAATTGGGGGATGAGGAAAATCAGAATCACAAGTGCCACATTTAGAGCAAAGTCACCACTACTTGAGAGACTTCCCTAGACAGACATAGCTGCAGTGTCACTTACTGCATTCTCTAGACTACAAGATTTATTCATCTTTGCATCTCTGGGAGTGCTTCACATATGCCAAGTACTCATGAGTAACTAGAATTAAGCATATTACTATCCACTCAGGAAGCGATGCAGTCATAAATATGGTTTAAAAGAATACATTAAATTGCAGTTTAGAGCTTCCAATCAGTGATATAAAGCAAAGCTGATCTTACTTGAATAAAGTTTAGGAGAGGAACAGTGAAGAGCGGCTCTTACCGGCATTGCGTTGCTCGGGTCTTCCCCATACATAAACTGGACTTTCACTGTGATGTTTCTGGCAGAACCTTGACGGTTGGCAAAATTAAGACTTTGAGGGTAAATGTAGAGAAGATTTCTGTGAAACCAAGAAGTGTAAGCAACAGTGAGAACGTAGCAAGCAATTCTGTGGGTATAAGCTCTAATGTATACATATCTAAGAGTATTGTATGTTTTTCACTAAATATCACAGAAGAGACAAACAAAAAAGTATTCAATTACTATGTGCCTGTGCTGAGTATCTTTATGTACTTGATCCTTAGAACAATATCCAAATACAAAGCAACCAAATATATCCTGATTTTACAAATGAACTGAAATCCAGAAAGTTTACTCATTTTCATATGCAAACTAAACACCAAAGCTGAAGACTACTCAGACTCCCAATATTTCCTTTCTTCTATTAGAGGCGTCTGAGAACTAAGCATGAGCCAAAGCATTACCGAGAAATGAAACAACACTTCTGATTCTATGTTAGCTCCTCCAAGCAGATGCAAACAAAACAAACTTCACAAATGAATGATTCTGATCAAGAACTTACAAGGAACAATATGCCACACTATAATTCAAAACTATACTGCAGAAACCACACTAATAGCTCATTAGTAAAGTACTGGCCATACAAACAAGGGGACCTCAGTTCAAGACCCAGAACTGACACAAAAGCTGAAGACATGCCAGTAAGACCAGCACTAGCAGGCAGAGACAGGCGATTCCCCAGCCCTACTCAACACCCAATCTAGGCTAGTCATTTGAGTTTCAGGCTCAGTGTGAAATTCTGTCTCAAAAAAATAAGTTGGATAGCAACTTATATAAACATGTACATACATGTACATATTAAGTATATGTATTCATATTATAATACAAAAGATACAACAGAATCAGGTAGTTACTATAAAATAATTATATTCTACCCTGCATGTATTCCAGTTCATAACTGTGTATCTTACACAACTTAATAGTTACTGCTGTCAATATAAAGAAGAAAAATAATTCAACCAAAAGCACATGAATAAAGGGTTCAGAATGCAAGTTACACATGGGAGATGACCAGATGGCCATGAGAATGAATGGAGTCTGCAGCTGCTGGAGGTTGGTGCGGAGACATCTTCAGTACATGCCAGAGACCTGGGATAGGAGAGGCTCCTAAGAACCATGGGAGTGACCTTAGCTGTGACTCACAGCAGTGGGGATATAGAACCTGAGGAGGCTACCTTTTATAGACAAGTAGGAACCCCAGTGGAGCGATAAAGACACCAACCCACCCACAAAACTTCCAACCCAAAATTTATCCTGCCTACGAGAAATGCAGGGATGGGAGCAGAGACTGAAGGAATGATCCACTAATAATCAGCCCAACTGGAGACCATCTCAAGGAATTGGCAAGCACCAATTCCTGACACTATTAATGATATTTTCTTATGCTTGCAGACATGGCTGTCCTCTGAGAGGCTCCACCCAGCAGCTGACTCAGACAGATGCAGAGACCCACAGCCAAACAGTGGATGGAGCTTGGAGACTATGGAAGAGTTGGGGGAAGAATTGAGGGCCCCAAAGGGGATAGGAACTCCACAGGAAGACTAACAGAGTCAAATAACCTAGACCCTTGGAGACTTTATTTTTCTTGGAGACCCTCAGAGAGTGAACCACCAACCAAAAAGCATACATAGGCTGGACCTAGGCCCCTGCACACATGTAGCAGATGTGCAGCTCTGTCAGGAACAACAGGAGCAGGGCCTATCCCAAAAGCTGTTGCCTGTCTGTGGAAACCATTCCCTTAACTCGGCTGTCTTCTCTGGCCTAAGTGAGAAAAGAAACATCTAGCCCTAAAGAGACTTGATGTGTCAGGCTAGGGCAGGGAGACGCAGGAAGGACCCCACTCTCTCACAGGAGAAGGGGAGGGAGGAGGGGAAGCTGTGGGGGGACTAGAATGGGGGGACAGCAGTCAGGGTATAAAGTGAATAAATTAAAGAAAAAAGAAAAGAGAAGTAGAAAATGAAAAAGCTAAATGACTTAGCTGGAGAAGGAAAAGGAGAGGGAGGGAAGAGGGAGGGGAAAGGGGAGAGGAAGAAGAAGAGGGAGAGTGAGACAGACTGAATAACTTTGTATGAAGGTCGTTGCTTACAGCTGATGAACAAAATATTAACAGGACCCTGAAAACCAACTGCCAGGGCAGAGTGGTATGGCAATATATAACTACTACTTCTACTACTACTACTACTACTACTACTACTACTACTACTACTACTACTACTACTATTTTTTTTAAAGATTTATTTATTATTCTAATTTAGTACACTGTAGTTGTCTTCAGACACACCAGAAGAGGGTGTCAGATCTCATTACGAGATGGTTGTGAGCCACCATGTGGTTGCTGGAATTTGAACTCAGGACTTTCAGAAGAGCAGTCAGTGCTCTTACTGGCTGAGCCATTTCGCCAGCCCCTCTTCTTTTTGGTTTTTCGAGACAGGGTTTTTCTGTGTGACTCTGGCTGTCCTGGAACTCACTCTGTAGACCAGGCTGGCCTCAAACTCAGAAATCCGCCTGCCTCTGCCTCCCAAGTGCTGGGATTAAAGGCATGGGCCACCACTGCCCGGGAATATGCAACTTCTTAAAAAACATGTCTTGGATTCAACAAATTTACTTCTAGTCTAAGAAGAGAATTATACATAGGAATAGATAAGTCTGGCGAAAGTAATTCATTACAATATTTTTATAATCAAGAAAATTAAAATAACTATAAAGAGATATACAGTTCACCACGATGTTAAGCATCCCAAATAAAACAAAAGTTTGAAATAGTCTTAAGCCTGAAACCCTTTAAAGGTGTGTAGGATATGCCTAGTGTTTTCTTTTTTTTCTTAATGAAACTTTCCAAGTCCTGGCATCATACAACAGATCTGATGGTTCAGTGTATACAAGATTTTGTTAAAAAAAAAAAACCAATGTATTATTTCATATACTGCATACATTTCCTTCACACACTATGTCTATGAACCATAAATGAATTCCATACTTAGACTTTGGTTCCAGCCCCCAAGATATTTTAGTACATACACAAGTGTTCTAACGAATCTCAAACTATCAAACAGTTATAGTCTCAAGCATTCTGGGTAAAGAATATTCAATCTATTGGATGATTAATTACTATGGACTACCTTGACAATGTGCAGTAGTATTTATTGATGGAAGAGGATCGAGCAGAGGACAGACTCCAGAGCAGGGAAGTGGAGTGGCACTATCATGTTGATAGGTATTCTTGGCGGGTGGAGGGTCAGGGCGGGCAGTGACAAGGAAGGGAGAAGCAAAAGAGAGAAGGTAGGCAAAACTGTATTTCTAAAATACTAACACACGTGGATTTAGGGATTTTTAAAAATATCTTTCTACTTTAAATATTTTTAATAGTGAAAAACCATACAATTTTCAATGGCAAGAGATAAGATTGTCTTTTAAAAAGAAGCATTCATCCATCAATTCTAATGAAATGGAGAGCAGTACTCAAAACACAAGGCTTCAAGGCAATTTAAAGAGGGTTAACTACTTAACTAGTTAATCTAGCTAGCATGGCCCATATAGCATATTTTTATTAATCTGCTCATTAATAAAAAAGAAGAAATCAAAGATAATTACAACTGGTCAACTGAAATATTTATTGATCACCCCATAAATATTATACAGAATGTTAAACAATGGGGAATCAAAGAAAGACCTGGACCACTAAGCCTGGCAACTGCACGTAGAAGGAGTGTAGACTGCTACTGTTGGTTGTCCTCTAACCTGCAACATGCTGTGAGTGTGCACACCACACACACACACACACACACACACACACACACACACACACACACACACACCACACTGCACATACCCTCCTCCCCCACGACCAGTGAAATGTCTCAATGGATAAGGAGCGAGTTCTGCAAGCCTAGGAGCCTGAATTCAATCCTGGAATGCAGAGAAGCATACGATGAGAAATGACTCTACAAAACTATCCTGTAACCTCCACGGGTGTACTCCCTATACTCGCTAATAATGATAACAAGATCAAAACATAGGTAATATTTACTGATCATGGGGAACATGTGCTTAAAGGGACAGAAATACCTGTAAAGACTAAAATAATGCAGTGCTCGGAATGGAAGCAGAGCATCGCACATGCTAGGCAAGCACTGTGCTGCATGACCTCTGAGCCCAGCTGATGCTGTTCTGGTCAGAGAAAGGGTGGCACTAATGTAGTATTCTAGTGCTTTTCTTTTCCTCAATTCACAACATTTCTATTTACATACATTTTCTCAGATATTTCCAAGCATTCCTAACAAACATATTACATTAGTCTTCCACTTATCTACAAGGTAACCAGGGTCCATGGAATCCAATACCTTGTTCTGGCCACTGCAGACATGTGGGGCACACACAAGGAAGCAAAACACTCATAGACATAAAATAAAAAAGCATTCTTTAAAGAGTCAAAATACCTCATTTTTAATTTGGAAGTCATGCTACCATAATATTACACACTCTTGGGAAAGCAGGCAGCATCCGTGGCTCGCTGGAACCGAAGCACGTGAGAGCTGCTGAGTGTCCTCGAGTCCTGTAGAGCTAGGAAACTTTGTATGGCAACTCTTAGAAACAGGAATTCTTAAGTTAAGTATTGAATTTGGTTAACAATGCTTGATTTTCTTTGGGATTCTTTCTATATTTGATCAGGGTTTTATTTAAAGGGCCTCTTTTGGGGGACTGGAAAGATGGCTCAGCAGTTAAGAGCACTGGCTATTCTTCCCGAGAACCTGGGTTTGATTCTTAGCACCCACATGGCAGCTCATAACAGTCTCTAACTCAGTCCTATAGGATCTGATGCCCATCTGTACAGACACACATGCAAGTAAAACACTCATGCACATAAAATAAAATTAATTTCTTTTTTTAAAAAGGGTCCCCTCTTCATAGTCCCTTTAAAAAAAAAAGCTGCTATATTAAAGGGATTTGCACCTGCTATGTGTGTCTTACACTTGATATATGAAAAACTCTTACTCAACCCATAAATATTTAATATTTCTATAAGGCACAAGGCAAAGTACAAAGGAGCTAAGATCCAAATTAATAATCATTTACGAAAAAATGCATAGTGTAACAGAGCAGAGAGATTGGCTCATCATGTACCTCAACTAGGTGGATGGAAATCCAAGGTCAATCGTTTTAAACCACAGAAGCTGACAGCTTGGTTAAGAGAAGTTTCGAAACATGCCCTGCATGACCAAGGATCACTAACTCTTCCATGAAAGAAGAAAACGTGACTGTTCACTATAGCCCCAACACACTTTAACATGAAACTGATTTGGTTTTGTGTTTATTGCATGGATATATACGTACATGCTTGTTTATTTTTCCATCCAAAAGTATTTATATAATTATGTAATGCATACTTAAGGAAATGTACACAGAGTGGGCTGCGGAACTGTTCAGTGGAAAAGTGCTTGCCTTATATGCTAAGCTTCCAGATTCAAGCCCCACTACCACCCACATACACATCCCAAAAAGAGAAAGCATGCACACATATATACGCTAACCAAAAGATACAATTCCTTACCAAAATTCAAGAAAACAAACCTCTAAAACCTAAATATCAGAAAATTTCAATGACTAAATAATTTTAGCATTACTCTTCACCAATAAATTCTAAATGTAACCACATTGTTTCTAACTACAAGAGATAGCTGATATATGTAGTGCCTATTAGACAGCAAGAAAGATTCCAGTGATTTAAAAATACTAACTTTAATCTTTTCCCAACCCTAAGTAAAGTATTATTTCCACTGGGCAAAAGAGGAAGCAGAGAAAGTAAATGATGTGACCAAGAGTGGAGGAGCTAAAGAACAGCGGGCTGAGATTCCACATCCAGCGGTCCTGCTCCACAATCATGCTCACAACCAATACTTAACTGGCATCGCTAAAGAAACCATTACAGTCAAACCTGTAATACTTAATCAATCAACAGAGAACCTCCATTTATGATAGGAATGGGAATTTATATGAATTGAATTTTAGAAAAGATGTGGTTTGTAAAAATTTGCCTGACAACTTAATTTAAAACATTTTATATTGATTTTTTTTCTTTGCAAAAAAACCTAGCCATATACATGAGGGCTGGAAAGATGTTCAGCATATATGAGCACAGGCTGCTCTCTAAAGGACCTGGGTTTGACTCCCAGTACCAACATGGTGGCTCACAATCTTCTGTAACTCCAGGGGACCCAACGTCATCATCTTACCTGCCATGGTACATGCACATACATGAGGGCAAAACACCCATACACATAAAAATTTTTTTAGCTATGAACTTGACCCCAATCCATGGTGGTAAATGACCATAATCCCAGCACTAGAGCAGGAGAATCACCACAAATCTGATGTTAGCCTGGGCTACAAAATAGGACTGTCATAAACAAAACAAAACAAAGCTACAAATTATATAGTGCAGCTATCCCAATGAATGAGGAAACTGGTGAAGGGGGAAATTAAATAACTGTTTAAAGCCAAAACACTAGAGCTATCTTTTAGAACCAGACAACAGTGTGGTTCCAGAGTCACACTCTTAGTAATTATGTTAATTTCCCCAAATGTCTTGTATTAATACTAAGGATAACCACCCATAATTTAAGTTCTTATAATTTTTACTTCTAATATCAATTGTAGACAATGGAACATTTACTCTTAAACATACTATTAATCTTTACTTTTGTTAAATCTTTTTAAATTTTGTAGTAAGAAAATTGTTACTAAGCTCACAAACTTCAGGAAATGATGGTTAAACCTCTGCTACTGGGAGAATTGGAATTTAATTCTAGTTTATACTCAAACAATCACATGTCTACTGCTACTTCACATGCATGTGCATCTGTCTACATATATATACACACACACATACATATATGCATGTCTATGACATATATACATGAAAACCATGGAAAGGTGGAAAATAACTATTGATTAACATACAAGAATGGCTAAGACATGTGAAATAAGGACAGTAAGCAGTAGTCTAGTGACAAGTGAATACATAGTTACATGCTAGCTTATCCGACGACAGAAACAGAGGCTATAGCATTGAGAGCCGCAGCACTAACTCAACAACTTGGAAAGACTTGGGGAGTGGTTGCTGTTTCCAGATAAACAAACTACAAACAGGGTTACAGATGCTTAATTTTTCCTCAAGCTAAGGAAACTCACACTTAAGTTTAATGACAAACTTAATCCATCAAAAACTAAGGTTTATTTGTAAATCTCTTATAGTAAGAAAAAATTTAAATGATCTTTTAAAAACAGGTAAATACCTTTATCCTGAAAGAATAATTATCAATACAGCAAATTTAACTATTTTAACAATTTTGAAAATTACCTCCTATTAGTTGCTCATTTCCTTGATTTCAGTTGCCATTGATCTAACTCAACATGGGGGAGGGTTACATTCGTGCAAGTTAGCACAGCTTAATGGTTAACTCCATTCTCCTGCCAACCTTGTGTGTGCATGCAGCAAATAGCCGTGTATATAAAGTCAAGAGGTCCAGGTCTCCTTACAGGAGGGAGAAGTTCCAAATTGCTTAAAATTGAATAATTGAGACAAAAAATGCACACAATTAAATTATTCCTTTTTGTTGTTCCTTTAGTAATTGCATCCAGAGTGGATCCAGACCTTTCATCATTTGATTCTGCACCTTCAGAGCCAAAATCAAGATTTGCTATGTTGGATGATGTCAAAATTTTAGCGAATGGCCTCCTGCAGCTGGGTCATGGACTTAAAGATTTTGTCCATAAGACTAAGGGACAAATTAACGACATATTTCAGAAGCTCAACATATTTGATCAGTCTTTTTATGACCTATCACTTCGAACCAATGAAATCAAAGAAGAGGAAAAGGAGCTAAGAAGAACTACATCTACACTACAAGTTAAAAACGAGGAGGTGAAGAACATGTCAGTAGAACTGAACTCAAAGCTTGAGAGTCTGCTGGAAGAGAAGACAGCCCTTCAACACAAGGTCAGGGCTTTGGAGGAGCAGCTAACCAACTTAATTCTAAGCCCAGCTGGGGCTCAGGAGCACCCAGAAGTAACATCACTCAAAGTAAGTAGAAATCACAGCACTCTGATTGTTTTCAATATGGACTTTTAAAAATACATTTTAAAGACATACTCTTTTAAATACTCTGCTAGATCATTAACATACGTATTTTTTCCAAGAAATAATTTTTTCAAGAAATAAAATTATCCACTGGAACTTCAGTTCAGGGTTTGCTTTGCTAACATTATATTTGAAAAGAGCTAAAATTTATATTTCATTTAATTAAGTACTTTTGTAACATTCAACTATCATGCTACTGATAATTACTAGAGGTGAATTTTTGTAAAAAAAAAATTTAAAACTATTCTTCCACAAACAATAGATTAATATAGTAAATGGCATATTCTAATTCCTTTGAAACATTGTTTATCTTACTTTAAATAAAATTCAGAAAGTTTTAGATATGGCAATTTTAAAATACAGTAGCAAAATGGTATATTATTTGAAAAAAGCATAGGACAATGGCAGCCAATGTTCACTTTTCTAACAACCCACTACTAGCTTAAAAATTAGGTGGCTGTTATATGTAAATAAAAACGTCAACAAAAAAGACAGAGGACATTTTAAACAAACTACAATCTGTGTTCAGAGTTTTGTAGAACAGCAAGACAACAGCATAAGAGAACTCCTCCAGAGTGTGGAAGAACAGTATAAACAATTAAGTCAACAGCACATGCAGATAAAAGAAATAGAAAAGCAGGTAAGTAGCCTACTGCTATGTCAGACTGCTGCACCAGCTGACGGAACTATCTGCTTGCAAGACTTTCTGTACCACTAAGCAACTAACCTATGCCATGCAGCTCCTAATGCGTCCTACAGAAAACAGCAGAGTCTGTCTCACTGAACTGTGAGAAAAGGCAATCCATGTCTGATTCCATTAACATGATCTTATTCAACTTTAAATCAGGTCATGAACGTGCTCTGGTTGAAGTCTCTACACAGCCTCCTCTCTTGCTCACAGTCACTCTTAGAACCTGCAATGACCTGGCCTTTCATTATCTCACTAGCTTCCCCGCTATTCTTCACCTCCACCAAACACGCTGCTCCCAAGGCCTCCGTCTGTGTGGTGTCTGTCTAGATTCCTGGTTTTCCCCCTAGTATCTGCACTTCCTATACACTTTTATGAAATACGAAATGCTTAATGAAGCTGTCCCAGGCCAATAAATAGAAAATAAAAGGCCTCCCCAAAGTTACTACATTGTTTTCCCCTCTGTAATATCTTTATATTTAACATAAATAAAAAGCTATTTCTTGCCTATCCCTCAATTAAACTGGAAGATCTGTGAACCTGTGATTCTTTAAACCCTTTATACAGAATACTGTATAAACACATTGTAGGAACTCAATATTTTGGAACTGACCATTGCAACAGCGTATTCAGCAAACACAAGTTAATAAAGTTAGCTAAGTTTGTAATCCATACTGTTGAAAAGAGAATATATTCAAATATTTAAGCAAAGCACATAGCCTTACTGGCTCTTTTCCTTTTAGTCAATGTCTCTCGTTTCATTTGCTTCATTCTCTTAGTTGTGTTATTCATTAAATAATGCTCTTGAGTAACTGTCTCAAGAACAGAATGTCAGTCTGTGTGGGGAGCACTGTTCCTTCCTCTTTGCTTGCTCGCAGAACGGGGCGAGGGCTCTGCACATGCTCAGCAAGCACTGTGCCCCTGGCTGACTTCTGACACACTTACCCAGCATTCCCTAACTGCATATACAACAGCATTTTTAAAAGTAGATTTGTATTCTTTTATCAGCTCAGAAAGACTGGTATTCAAGAACCCTCAGAAAATTCTCTTTCTTCTAAATCAAGAGCACCAAGAACTACTCCCCCTCTTCAACTGAACGAAACAGAAAATACAGAACAAGATGGTAAGATAATCCGGGCAGTTTTCTCTACAAAATTCCCTATTCTTAAGACCTGATCTGATCTAGATAAGAGTAAAAATTTATATATAGCAAATGCCATCACCAAATGTTAATTTAATTGGACCCTGGCTTGTTGTCTGTCTGTCTGTCTTTCTTTCTTACTTTCTTTTTTACTTTCTTTCTTTCTTCCCATTTTAACACTATAAATGACATTCTTATGAAGCTGATATAAAAACATGGAGTTATTAATTTCATAGATATAAAATGATACTATAGGTATAGAAAAGGAATAAGCTTATGCTTATAAGACATATGGAGAGCCACAAAGGTCATATTTAAAAATGACTTTCTAGTCAGAGCACGGTGGCTCATAGCTGCAGCACTTGAGAGGGTAAGGGAGGAGAACTGATGTGCATTTGAGAGCAGCCTAACTACAGAGTTAGTTCCACATTAGCCTGAGCTAAGGTGAGACTCAAAAAGAATAAACAAGACAAAACAAAATCTATTAAAAAGATTACTTTCTAAAGCAACAAACCAGATATATTCATGTGTACAAAGAAAACATGCACTTCTAAAACCCAAAAGATCATGGAGTTCTCAAAAATTCTACTTTCCTAACTGCATAAAATCTTTCACAGGTAAAATAAAAGTTCCAAGAAACAAAGTCACTATTTCCAGCCAAACTGCTGAAAACAACACATTCCAAGCAGTTGTTTTTGTTTCTGTAACAGACACAGGAGAAATGCCTATGCGGGCTCTTCCTGTACAGTCCGTTTCCACACCTGCTGCTTCCAGTTAGATCCAAACCCTGCACTGAGCTTCTGCTCCCTGTACTCTCACTTCGTACTCACTCTCACAAGATAGCGCTTTTTAAAATTCTCATTTTCTCCACTTTCTTTTAAAATAAGTAAGTTGGAAATGTTATTTTAATGTTACTTGGATAGTTTCTCACCCAATAGACAAGCTTTAGCATAAATATTACTGAACATTCACATCAATTCCATAAAATAGTAGTAAAACTGTAAGCTCTACAGATACTTCTATTCAAAAATACTACATAATAATGTCTGTCAATTCTAGACCTTCCTGCCGACTGCTCTGCCGTTTATAACAGAGGCGAACATACAAGTGGCGTGTACACTATTAAACCAAGAAACTCCCAAGGGTTTAATGTCTACTGTGATACCCAATCAGGTAAACCCATGGAAACAAGAATACGTTACAGTGAATTCAAGATACTCAATACCTATTATCAAAACTAAGCCTGTTATCAACTCACAGAAAATGGTTATTCACGCAAATCTGGGATCATAATAAATGATAAAGTATATTATCTTAACTATATAGTATCTAATTAATAAATCAACTCACAAAGCCAAAGCTAAAACCAAACTCAAAACGGGTGATTTTTCCTCCGTCAACTTTAACCTACTAAAAATAACTACATTCATTCACACTCTCCAGGCAGTCCATGGACATTAATTCAACACCGGAAAGATGGCTCACAGGACTTCAACGAAACATGGGAAAACTACGAAAAGGGCTTTGGGAGGCTCGATGGTAAAGTGATTTCCTTGCATTGTTCGTTTATTTGTAAATTTAACGGTATTAGCTGGTTGCACTGACATGGGCCTGCGATCACAGCCCTTTAGGGGTTGGGGGTGTGCCCAGCAGGTGGGTTGAAAGCTCAAGGCCAGTTTGGGCCACATATTGAGACCTCTTCTCAAAAGAAAGAATTATAAAATAAGAAACAATTATAAAATGGGCTGTGGAAATGTAACAATAAACAAAAACAAACTGCAGCCTTCATAAAAATGATTGGTAAAAACTATACATGTTAGCAATTATAATTATCTTTTTTTTTTTCTTTCTTTCTTTTTTTTTGGTTTTTCGTGACAGGGTTTCTCTGTATAGCCCTGGCTGTCCTGGAACTCACTTTGTAGACCAGGCTGGCCTCAAACTCAGAAATCCGCCTGCCTCTGCCTCCCAAGTGCTGGGATTAAAGGTGTGTGCAACCACGTCCGGCATTTTTTTTATTATAATTAAAATTATCTTAATTATACTTATCACTACTACATATCTTTTCTTATGTATGCTTGTTGAAATGTAATTCTATAGTTCATGATTACAATAGTTATTAAGGAAAACAGTTCATACCATTGGCTCTAGTGAGGGGAAATGCTACAAATGAGCCGCAAAGATGGCATTATAGTACCCTTTCATTGATATCTTAAGTGTAAAGTAACACAGGTTAAATGAAGCTGGAGGTAAGTGTTGTGGCAGAGCACTTGACTAGCACAGCGCTGGGACTGATCCTCAGTAGCACAAAGGAAGTAATAAAACTACAAAATAAAAGAGTTAGAAGGAATAGGGTCACTGTCAGAGATACAGTGTCTAACTACTTAAATACAAATTTTATTATTCAATATTATAAATATATACTACAGAACTGTGGTTCTCTGAATGTTCTAGAATATGATATTCTATTTTGACTATAAAACGAAACTATAAAAATAAGCAAAAGAATAAAAAATAAAGATACTTAAAATAAAAAATATATTATAGATTATTTGTGAATGTGTAGTATTCACTTAGAAAGTAGAAGTCATCTGATATTACACCAAAAAAAGTTTTAAGACTCAGAACTTCTTGATTATTTTTAAAATTCTCTACTCATGGCACTACTTAAAACCCTAAAGAGACGGCCTATTCAGTGGTATTTTGCAGTTCTAATTCTTCTGGGATTGAGTTAAACACTAAAATAAAGAACTAGCAGTTCAGAATGCTGGTTTATTTCTAATTAGAAACTAATTATTCCATTTATAATCCTAAAGTGAAGTTTCCTAACTCATTAGCAATAATATTTATTCTTGTCATTAAACACTTCAATATAGGTTGTATAATGATCTACTTATAATACTATTGTTTTTAACCCCAAATGGCTTTAATTATAGAGACAAACACTATTAACAGAATATTCAAATCTCATTTTTAAATTTTAGATTCTTTTTCTATGAAAAAAGCTTCACATTAGAGAAAAAACTATCACTATTATCTAAAGCTGGACATATAAAAGCATTCTCTTGAATGTGGGTGTATTAATGACCAGCTGATGGTAAAGTGGTGTCTATATACATAAAGAGGTATAAGAGAGATATTACTCTCTCAATGACCAAACCTAAAAATATCTGTAATGATGTAATATGTCATATATAAAACATTTTCTAAAATACATTTTTGAAACAATGTTGGAGTTAATCAAGACAAGATTTTAATACAGACTTAAACACAGGTTTTATTAACATTAAGCGAGGAAAAGTCACACTTAATGCCGGGGAGATAGTTCAGTGGGAAAGTCTTCCTCAGTGATGCATGAAGTCAGATTCAGTCCCCAGAACTCAAAGAAAACAAGACAGACAGAAGACAGACAGACAGAGACAGACAGAGTGATCGATTGATCAATCAATAAAAAGCAGAGGGAGACAGAAAGGAAAGGACAGTGGATATACCCAGACCCAGACATGAGTTCACAAAACTCTATATTAATATACATTTTAGAAAAGATTTGTTTTGGGTTTTTCAGATAGGGTCCCATGCCCAGGATAGACTTATATAGCTCTGTGTAGTGGAAGACTTGAAACAAGAATCCGTTTTGTCGCCACCTCCCAAGTATTAGCATTGCAAGCACACACAGTAACAACAATAATATAAATACTTTACAAGATTTCAAAGTAACCCAGGAATTAGAACTAAACTCACTTACATCAACAAACTGAAAATAATGACAAAAATTAGCCATGGAAAATGATTGTACATACTTGTAATCACAGCACTTCGGTAGGAAGATATCAACTTTGAAACCAGCCTGGGCTAAATAGTAAAACCCTGGCGCGGGTACACACACACACACACACACACACACACACACACACACACACGTGTCAGTCAGGTCCTGATCTGTAGTTAATATCACACAGGGTTTTTCCCTCTAACTTTTTTCTTTAGGAGAATTTTGGTTGGGCCTAGAGAAGATCTATGCTATAGTCCAACAGTCTAACTACATTTTACGACTCGAGCTACAAGACTGGAAAGACAGCAAGCACTACGTTGAATACTCCTTTCACCTGGGCAGTCACGAAACCAACTACACGCTACATGTGGCTGAGATTGCTGGCAATATCCCTGGGGCCCTCCCAGAGCACACAGACCTGATGTTTTCTACATGGAATCACAGAGCAAAGGGACAGCTCTACTGTCCAGAAAGTTACTCAGGTATCTCATTAATGACAACACTTTCTTCAAAGTATCCCTTACAGTTTTACCTATTATCTATAATAGGTTCTTTAAAATACTAATCTCAAGCAAGCATTCTCCTCACTATGTTGATGGTGTATGTGAGTCACACAGAATAATGAATATTGGGATACATGTATCTACAATATAATAACCACATGTCTGTCTTTTTTAGGTGGCTGGTGGTGGAATGACATATGTGGAGAAAACAACCTAAATGGAAAATACAACAAACCCAGAACCAAATCCAGACCAGAGAGAAGAAGAGGGATCTACTGGAGACCTCAGAGCAGAAAGCTCTATGCTATCAAATCATCCAAAATGATGCTCCAGCCCACCACCTAAGAAGCTTCAACTGAACTGAGACAAAATAAAAGATCAATAAATTAAATATTAAAGTCCTCCCGATCACTGTAGTAATCTGGTATTAAAATTTTAATGGAAAGCTTGAGAATTGAATTTCAATTAGGTTTAAACTCATTGTTAAGATCAGATATCACCGAATCAACGTAAACAAAATTTATCTTTTTCAATCAAACTCCTACAGTATCATTTGTTCATGTTTGTGATATGGAATCAATTTAAGAATCAAATCATCTGGGAGTGGGGGAGCACGTCTTTAACCCCAGGTTTCAGGAGGGAGAGGCAAAGCAGATCTTGAGACTGAGGCCAGTGTAGTTTACAGAGTATGTTCCAATACAGCCAAGGATACACACGATAAAACAAAATAACACAAAATGAAACCACAAAACCAAACCAAACAAAAAACCATGGTTCCAATCTAAATAATAACTAGTGGACAAGCTTTGCAATTTTATGAAGTCCCATTTGTTAATTCTTGATCTTAGCACAAAGGCCATTGATGTTCTGTTCAGAATATTATCCCTGTGCCCATATTTTTCTGGCTTTTCCCCACTTTCTCTTCTATTAAATTCAGTGTATCTGGTTTTATGTGGAAGTCCTTGATCCACTTGAACTTGAGCTTTGTACAGGGAGATAAGAATGGATCAATTTGCATTCTTCTACATGTTGACTACCACTTGAGCTAGCACTATTTGTTGAAAATGCTGTCTTTTTTCCACTGGATGGTTTTAGCTCCTTTGTCAAAAATCAAGTGACCATAGATGTGTGGGTTCATTTTCTGGGTCTTCAATTCTATTAATCTACCTGTCTGTCGCTGTACCAATACTATGCAGTTTTTAATCACAGTTGCTCTGTAGTACAGCTTGAGGTCAAGGATGCTGATTCCCCCAGAAGTTCTTTTAGTGTTGAGAATAGTATTCACTATCCTGGGTTTTTTGTTATTCCAAATGAATTTGCAAATTCTACCTCTATATAGAATTGATTTGGAATTTCAATGGGGATTGGACTGAATCTGTAGATTGCTTTTGGTAAGATGGCCATTTTTACTATATTAATAATGCCAATCCACGAGCATGGGAGATCTTTCCATCTTCTGAGGTCTTCAATTTCTTTCTTCAGAGATTTGAAGTTCTTGTCTTACAGATCTTTCACTTGTTTGTTTAGAGTAACACCAAGATATTTTATATTGTTTGTGACTACTGTGAAGGGTGTCGTTTCTCTAATTTCTTTCTCAGTCTGTCCCTTGAGTATAGGAAGGCTACCAATTTGTTTGAGTTAATTTGATATCCAGCCACTTCGCTGAAGTTGTTTATCAGGTTTAGGATTCTCTGGTAGAATTTTTGTAAAGATTAATTTATTTTTATTTATATAAATATACTCTGTAGCTGTGTTCACACACACACACACCAGAAGAGGGAATCTGATACCATTACAGATGGTTGTGAGCCACCATGTGGTTGCTGAGAATTGAACTCGGGACCTCTGGAAGAGCAGTGAGTACCCTTAACTGCTGAGCCACCTCTCCAGCCCCCTCTGGTGGAATTTTTGGGGTCATTTAAGTATACTATCATACCATCTGCAAATAGTGATATTTTGACTTATTCCTTTCCAATTTATATCCCTTTGACCTCCTTTTGTTGTCTAATTACTCTAGCTAGAACTTCAAGTACTATATTGAATAGATAGGAAGAGCATGGGCAGCCTTGTCTAGTTCCTGATTTTAATAGGATTGCCATTAAACATCCATTTAGTTTGATATTGGCTACTGGCTTGCTATATATTGATTTTACTAGGTTTAGGTATAGGCCATGAATTCCTGATCTTTCCAAAACTTTTAACATGAAGGGAAGTTGAATTTTGTCAAATGCTTTTCCAGCATCTAACGAGATGATCATGTGGTTTTCTTCTTTGAGTTTGTTTATGTAGTTGTAGTTGTAGTTATGTATGTTGATGGATTTCCGTATATTGAACTATCCCTGCATCCCTGGGATGAAGCCTACCTGATTGTGGTGAATGATCATTTTGATGTGTTCTTGGATTTGGTTTGCAATAATTTTATTGAGTATTTTTGCATCGATCTTCATTATGGAAATTGGGCTGAAGTTCTCTTTGTTGGATCTTTGTGTGGTTTTGGTATCAGCATAACTGTGGCTTCATAGAACAAATTGGGTAGTGTTCATTCTGTTTCTATTTTGTGTAATAGTTTGAAGAGTATTAGTATTAAGTCTTTGAAGGTCTAATAGAATTCTGCACTAAACCCATCTGGTCCTGGTTTTTTGTTTGTTTGTTTTTGTTTTTTGATTTTGTTTTTGGTTGGGAGACTTTTAATGACTGCTTCTATTACGTTAGGGGTGACGGGACTGTTAAGATGGTTTACCTGATCCTGATTTAACTTGGATATTTGATATCTGCCTAGAAAACTGTCCATTTAAACAAGTTTTTCCAGTTTTGTTGAGTATAGGCTTTTATAGTAGAATCTGATAATTTTTTAAATTTCCTGTTTCTGTTGTTATAGCTCCTTTTTCATATCTGATTTTGTTAATTTGAATACTGTCTCTGTGCCCTCTGGTTAGTCTGGCTAAGGGTTTATCTATCTTGTCGATTTTCTCAAAGAACCAGCTCCTGGTTTTGTTGATTCTTTGTATAGTTCTTTTTGTCTTTACTTGGTTGATTTCAGCCCTAAGTTTGATTACCTCCTGCCTTCTACTCCTTGTAGGTGTGCTTCTTTTTGTTCTAGAGCTTTCAGGTGTGCTGTTAAACTGCTAGTGTATGCTCTTTCATTTCTCTTTGGAGGCACTCAGAGCTATGAGATTTCCTCTTAGCTCTGATTTCATTGTGTCCCATAAGTTTGGGTATCTTGTGCCTTCATTTTCATTAAATTCTAAAAAATCTTTAATTTTTTTCTTTCTTCCTTGATCAAGTTATCAAGTAAGGCATTTTCAGTTTCCATGTGTATGTGTGTTTTCTGTTGTTTTTGTTGTTATTGAAGACCAGCCTTAGTCCATGGTGATCTGAGAAGATGCACGGGATTATTGCAATCTTCTTGTATCTGTTGAGGCTTGCTTTGTGTCCAAATATATGGCCAATTTTGGAGAAGGTACTATGAGGTGCTGAGAAGAAAGTATATGTTTTGTTTTAGGATGAAATGTTCTATAAATATCTGTTAAACCCATGTGACCTATAACTTCAGTTAGTTTCAATGTGTCTCTGTTTACTTTCTGTTTCCATGATCTGTTTATTGATGAGAGTGGAGTGTTGAAGTCTTCCACTATTATTATTGTGTGAGGTGCAATGTGTGCTTTGAGCTTTAGTGAAGTTTCTTTTATGAATGTGGGTGCCCTTGCATTTGGAGCATAGATGTTCAGAATTGAGAATTCTTCTTGGTAGATTTTTTTTTTCCTTTGATGAGTATGAAGTGTCCTTCCTAATCTTTTTTGATAACTTTTGGTTGAAAGTCGATTTTATTCAACATTAGAATGGCTATTCCAGCTTGTTTTGGGGGACCATTTGCTTGGAAAATTGTTGTCCAGCCCATTACTCTGAGGTAGTGTCTGTCTTTGACACTGAGGTGCATTTCTTGTATGCAGCAAAATGCTGGGTCCTGTTTACGTATCCAATCTATTAGTCTATGTCTTTTTATTGGGAAATTGAGTCCACTGATGCTAAGAGATATTAACGAATAGTGATTGCTACCTCCTGCTATTTTTGTTGTTAGAGGTGGAATTATGTTTGTGTGACTATCTTCTTTTAGGTTTGTTGAAAGATTACTTTCTAGCTTTTTCTAGGGTGTAGTTTCCCTCCTTGTGTTGGTGTTTTCTGTTTATTATCCTTTCTAGAGCTAGATTTGTGGAAAGATAGTGTGTAAATTTGGTATCATTATGGAATATCTTGGTTTTTCTATCTATGGTAATTGAGAGTTTTGCTGGGTATAGAAGACTGAGCTGGCATTTGTGTTCTCTTAGGGTCTATATAACATCTGCCCAGGATCTTCTGGCTTTAAGAGTCTCTGGTGAGAAGTAATTGGTGTAATTCTGATAGGTCTGTCTTTACAATTTATTTCATTTACTGCTTTTAATATTCTTTCTTTGTTTTGTGCATTTGGTATTTTAACTATGACAAGACAGGAGGAATTTCTTTTCTGGTCCAAGGTCCAATCTATTTGGAGTTCTGTAGGCTTGTTGTATGATTATGAGCATCTCTTTCTTTAGGTTCGGGAAGTTTTCTTCTATAATTTTGTGGAAGATATTGACTAGCCCTTTAAATTGGGAATCTTTGCTCTCTTCTATACCTATTATCCTTAGGTTTTGTCTTTTCATTGTGTCCTGGATTTCCTGGATGTTTTGGGATCAAGCTTTTTGCATTTTGCATTTTCTTTGACTGTTGTGTCAATGTTTTCTATGCTATCATCTGCCCCTGAGATTCTCTCTTCTATCTCTTATATTCTTTGGGGATGCTTGTGTCTATGAATCCTGATCTTTTTCCTATGTTTTCTATGCCCAGGGTTGTCTCCCTTTGTGATTTCTTTATTGATTCTATTTCCATTTTTAGGTCCTGGATGGTTTTGTTCAGTTCCTTCACCTGTTTGGTTGTTTTTTCCTGTGATTCTTTAAGGGATTTTTCTTTTTAAGGGCTTCTAGCTGCTTACCTGTGTTCTCCTATACTCCTTTAAGGGAGTTTTTTATGTCCTTCTTAAAGTCCTCTATCAACATCATGAGATGTGATTTTAAATCAGAGTCTTGCTTTTCTGGTGTGTTGGGGTATCCAGGGATGCTGTGGTGGGAGAACTGGCTTCTGATGATGCCAAGTAGCCTTGGTTTCTGTTGCTTGTGTTCTTGCCCTTGCCTCTCGCCATCTGGTTATCTCTGGTGTTAGTTTGTCTTCCTGGGTCTGACTGTGGCTTGTCCCTCCTGCAAGCCTCTGTGTCAGTATTCCTGGGAGACCATTTCTCTCCGGGATGAATTTGGGTCTTGAGAGCTGTGGCATAGGATCAGCTCCGGGAGCCAAAGAAAATCAGAAGGATCCTGTCACAGGCTCCTCCTCAGTTCCTGTGTCCTGAGGTCTCCGGGCGGGCCCCTCAGAGCAGAAGTGGCGAGCTTACCTGTACTCACAAACGTACTAGCACTTCTGGGAGACCAGCTCTCTCCTGGCAGTATTTTGGTGTGGAGAGCTGTAGCACAGGATCAGCTCCAGGCACAGATGGAAACTGAAGGTTCCTGTCCCAGGCTGCTCATTTTATGTGGTTTTAAGTAGTCCTAAAATTCATATCTTCTCAAATATTTTAAAGCGTAATAGGCATGTACATTCATAGACATTACAATAAGCAAATGATTGCTCATAAAAAGTAATTCAAACTTTAACTCTCCAAGGATTGTCAGATTCAAGTAGCTATCATAACATTAGCTGTCAGCAGTGTTTAAAATCAGTTTTTCAGTACATGGCTATAAGAACACCTGCTGCTCTTCCAGAAGACCTAAGTTTGGTTTCTAGCACCCACTCTGGAGGCTCAGCTGTAACTACAGCTTCAGTGGATTCAATGCCTTCTCTCTCCTTCACCAGCACACAGATATGAGTTATATACACAGACACTTCTTATGTTTTTGTTTTTGTTTTTTTAATATCATGTGCATTGGTGTTTTGCCTGCATGAGGGGATGAGGGTGCGAATCCTCTGGAACTGAAGTTACAGACAGTTGTGAGCTGGGAATTGAACCTGGGTCCTATGGAAGAGCAGCTAGTGCACTTATCCACTGAGCCATCCCTCCAGCCCCGCCCCCCCCAAATATATCTTAAAAAACAAAGGAAAATTTGAGTTAAATCAAGTTTTTAAAGATTGGTCATACCCAGTTATAATGTGACTCATCTCAATCAATATACAGCATTATTTAGTTATCCTTTAATCATACATAATTTTCAAATCCCATATAGGAGATATATATGGACTATGGATTTTTTTATATTTTTTTCTACAGAAAAACACAAAAGAATAAAAGCAAGAAAAAGCCAGAGTTTTCAGAGCTACAATCCAACATGCTGAAAGTTTACTCTGCGTTTTACATCTGACTTCTAAGATGGATTCCTGACCAAAAAAGAAGCAGAAACTTTGGGAAACAAAGTGCCCCTTTCTGCAGCACAGCAGGCGCTTCTTGGTGATTTCAGCTTTTGTTTCTTAGATTCTCAAGTAGCTTGTTTTGCTCCTTTTTGAAAGACATACCAAATTGATCTCTCTCTTTTTTTTTTCCTCATAGAATGCTCAGATTGAGAGAATATTCTGGTAGCAGAAAGGTTTCTTCGTTGCATTTCACAGTGTTGTCCTGTCCTGGATTCTCTGGGTGGAGACCCACAGTTGTCTAACCCAGGGGGACTTGTCCTGGGCACTTTCCCTTCGCTCTCTCTAGTACTTATCACTAATCACATTCCAATACCACTGCACTCAGCATGGCTAACCCCTGTCCTTCCTCAGATCCTCTTATCCCCATGGATCCGACATGACCTTTCTTGTGGGGGAGGGAGGCCTGTGTGTAAGAGGGAAAATATGTGCATGTTCATGGAGGAGTGCATGCATGTGTATGTGAGCACATAGTCAAAGGCCAGAGGTGTGTAGTTATCTTCCTCAATCACTCTCCACATGATTATTTTTTCCTTTTTACAGCAGGGATCTCTCACAGAACCTGAGGCTTATGAAATCAGTAGGTTAGCCAGGCAAACAGCTGTCTCAATCTCCCTGTCTCTGGCGCCAGGGACTAAGGTAACCAGAGGAGTCCTGCCTGCCAGGCCTCAGTTTATGCAGTAGATGATGGGGATATGGACTCAGCTCCTCATGCTTATGTAAGTGACAGGCACTTCACTGTCTGACTGAGCAGCTCCCCAGGCCCAGTCCAATCCTTACAAATGTGGCCCTGAATGAAGCCTTCTGTCTACCTTCATGGACTCTGTTTCCCATAGATAAATTTCCCAGCTCTATATATTCAACCCATCATCTTTGTTCATATATCTCTCCTTCTCACACTGCTCACTAGCCGCTCCCCCCTCTGCTATCCTACAGATACATCAAGCAGCAGCCCAGCCTTTGTCACCTCCTCCCCCTCTCCCTCTGTGCTTCATACCCTAACTCTGATAACCATCAGCGGCAATACCAGGCTGTAAGTCACAGGGAGTCTGGCAAGTAGAGAACGTTTTTAGATTTTTGTTTTTTGGTTTTTTGGTTTTTTTTTACTTGAACTTGTAAACACACTTTCTTATATCTTCTGAAATGTTCTTCAGGTAAGCTTTCTTCTCAAGGATTGCCATTAGCATGATCTACTCCTAGCCCATTAATTTTATTTTCCACTCAATCATGCTTCAGCAAGTTTATAATAATGACATAGTACCTGTTTATGGTTGTCTACTATAGAAATACAACAGCTGAGAACAATTGAAATATATCCTTTTGAAAGATTTTATAGTTAAAAGATAATGACCTGCCACTAAAACACGTGCTCTTATTACATACTGGTCATATCTCATATTCCATAAATCAGTCTTCATAGAAAAAGTTATGTTCCCTAAAAATCTCCTAAGAAATTCTGCTCCTAGACTATGAGTCACATTTCTTCTGTGGATTGTACACATGCCCTACAGCTATACTCTCACAGGAATATTAGAATAACATATGCCTAAAGAACAAGATTCAAATCCTTCCAGCAAATGGAGGTCCCTAGAACCTGACCCCAATTATGGACCAGGCGGGCAGCCCAGCTGGCCTCAAACATGCCTTTCTCAGCTTCTTAAGGCAGGGATTGCATGTGTGCATTACCATGCCTGGCTCCTCTCTTAACAATTTTCCCCAATAAAACACTGCTCTTTTGAAATTAAAATGTATATACTTTAAAACATCCTATAAGCATTTTCCTAATTAAGCCTATTTGTCCACAGTTCCTCCCTCCCTTCCTGATTGGACAGGACATATTCTGAGGTACAGCAATCTTCCTTCTTCCACAGATGTGGTAAACAGTGGTTGTTACCTCTTTGAATGATGCAGCACCTGTGTCTCCAGCCCTCAAATGGCAGCACTGCATAGACAAAATGGAAACCTAGCAGATTATAATAGTAATTCAAAAACAAAAATCAAAAGGCTCAGAACATGAAATCTTCTTCTACCTAAACTCGGAGAATCACTGTAAAACCTCACACTGAGGGCTTTCTCTTAGACAACATCAGGGCCAGAATATACACGTCATCCCAGCCTCACCTGCTGCTGTAGAATCTATTTACATATTTTCTTATACTACAACAAACATATTTTCATGCTGACATCTTCCTAGAAAGTAGGCAGCTGCCAATCAGTTTACTCAAATGTTTGTAGATATGGTTTCATTAGCCAATATTTATTAAATTCCTACTTGATACAACTTATTAAAAATTATATTACTATATATCCTACCTTCTGTACACAATAATAGTATTACCTCATGGCTTTTTTGTTTGTTTGTTTGTTTATTTGGTTGATTGATTGGTTGGTTTTCTTTTTGTTTTTTTTCTGCATCACTAACACCCACAAACAACGCATTTCTGAGTGCATACTGAGTGATTATCTAACACTGCAGTTTTGAAAACTGAGTCATCAAACAATTGCCTCTTTTAGCAAAGTCCAAAGTATTCTCCGTGAGTGCAAATTACCTAGGGCAAAATTACTCAATTGGTTTCAACTGTGCCGTTCAAGGTTATGAAAATGGGGTTAACAAGTCCCCATATTATACCTTCAGAAGGTGATATTTCAACTGAATTTTAGAAAATATAAAATATAACAAAGAATTCCATCTTAACCATAAAAACTGTTTGCTACAGTTCAAATGCTTTAAGGTAGTAACAAACATAAAAATGGTTAGGTTTACTGAATTCACAATAAACAACCTTAAGGGTACAGAATTGTTGCTGGTCATTTTCAGAGAAGCAACCAAGTTTCAGTCTACAATTCCACACAAAGGAATAAGCACCTGCCAAACATGCCTCACTGGGTTGTCATAAACGGTCTTAAAAACTGTGTTTAAATACATTCACATATTTCTAAAGCTGGATCTTAGGTTATCACTGCTCAACCACCTTTAAGAAGATGATCTGTACAAATACTTCCCAAGGAAATACTTTCATTTTTAGGGAAAAGAATAAAACTTTTCTCAGGCTGCTCTTAGTTCTGGGACATTATCTCTCCCTTGGGAGCCTGGGATAAAACAACCACCACCTTGACTTTTTAAAAACACTTGGGTGGCAATATCTAAGTGCTAAAAAATTGGCCTCTCTGCTATTTCTATAGGTTCTATAGGTTTTCTTAATTTTCAGTACCACTCATATGAAATTAAGAATTTAGAAAATGAACCACAGCAGTATTAATGATATATAAGAACTGATATTGAAAAAGCACACATATTTTTATATCCGAACTATTATGACTATCTCAAAATACTGCTTAGAAAACAAGTGTTCTTTTATTGTATCAGAGGACAGAATATTTTAGTTTAATTCATAAGGAATATAACTAATATCTTGATCACTTTAATTCAACATAATTGGTTTCTTTGGTTAATCAATGTATTTTATGCACTAAACTATTATTCCAAAAAAGTAAGATCACAGGATTTACATATATACAAAAACAATTAAAATCTGCTCTGCAAAGGGAGATCTACCATAATACAAAGATGAGCTCTAAGAAGCAGGTGTCACATGATCCCTGTGTGCTCTTAAAGACCTGATCTGACTTGAAATAACAGGGTAAAATGTGACTAGTACATTATAAGCTTATCAAATAATTCAAAGAAAAACTCATAATTTATAATTGAAAATATTCTCTTAGGGTCTGACCAGGATCGTCTGGCTTTTAGAGTCTCTGTTGAGAAGTCTGGTGTAACTCTGATAGGTCTGCCTTTATATGTTGCTGGCCTTTTTCCTTTACAGCTTTTAATATTTTTTCTTTGTCCTCTACATTTAGTGTTTTGATTATTATGTGGTGGGAGAAATTCCTTTTCTGGTCCAATCAATTTGGCATTCTGTAGGCTTCTTGTACATTTATAGCCATCTCTTTCTTTAGGTTAGGGAAGTTTTCTTCTATGATTCTGTTGAAGAAATTTTCTGGCTCTTTGAGCTGGGAATCTTCACCCTCTTCTGTTCCTATTGTTCTTAGGCTTGATCTTTTCACTGTGTCCTGAGTTTTCTGGTATTTTGGGTTAGGAGCTTTTTACACTTTGTATTTTCTTTGAACAATGTGTCAATATTTTCTATGGTATCTTCTACGACTGAGATTCTCTCTTCTATATCTTGTATGAAAGTAGATTTTAAAACTAACATTTGTTACTGTGGCTACTGTAGTCCTTATCTGTCAGAAGCATGCCCATATCTACTGGTGTGTGTGTGTGTGTGTGTGTGTGTGTGTGTGTGTGTGTGTGAATGTGTGTGTGTGTGTGTGTGTGTGTGTGTGTGTGTGTGTATCTCGAATTTCATATAACAGATCATTTAAAACTATATTTAGATCAGTTCACAGACCATAAAATCCCTGATGTTTATGAAGAGGAGAGTCCATCTTACTAACTGCAAAGGGCAGCATCATGCTTTTATTTTGATCTCACACTGATAATTGCCACTGTCTCTTACAGTCTTAGTTACACGACATTTGCTAACTACACTTATAAAAAAAAATAGATAGAAAAACAAAGATACAAAAGTTCAACAGGCAATCACAACTAAGGCTATTGTTGGGAAAGAGGGCAGCTCTCACGGTCTGCCAAGAATATCATGTGCTATGTGGACATGTCTCAAAAAAGCAGATGTCAATAAAATGGAAGGATTTGCTCAATTAGATGTACCTTGATCTAGTACAAATCAAATAGCAGTAGTAATCAAGACAAGATCTGGAACACAAGTAGTGTTGCAAGGAATCTACTATCTAACTTCCAAGTGATTGTAAACATTTAATAAAATTCCAGTAGAAGAGGGCTTGCTACTTGTTTATCCTAATGTAGCAACAACACAGGGTCTTTTATCTGACACTGAGATAGCATATGCAATCATTTGAGGTAAACCTCACTTATCTGGATTATTCTATGCCTTCCAATTCTTTATTGCTAAGATACTATATATCATCTACCACTGTAAAGGATTTTAAAGACGACTCTCCTGAGTTAACTCTAATCAAACCTAGCTGACTGGCTACACAGGAAAAGTCTGTCATCTAACTGTGACAGATTACCTATATCTTCGACTTGAGAAGCAGAGATGGAAGACTCCTCCGTTCTGGACTAAATACCAACCCAACATCCTCTCTTAAACAATACACATGTGGTTACCAGTCTCATGAACACTGAAGGTCCAAGTAAAAGCACAAAGCTAGACAATGCCAACTTTCATAGTTTTCCTTTACATTTTGTTTGTATTTTGTTTATCATGGGGAGGGGGCACATGCACAGCCCATATGTAGAATTTATAAGACAAATATGTAAAATTGGCTCCTTCCTTCCACCATGGCTTCTGGAGGATACAACTTTGGTCTCCAGGCTTATTTAGTAAGTACTTCACTCAGTGAGCTAGCTATATCACCAGTACCATCCTTTCACTCAGTGAGCTAGCTATATCACCAGTACCATCCTTTCACTCAGTGAGCTAGCTATATCACCAGTACCATCCTCTTAATAAACATCTTTTTACCTATTTATGCCTCTAAAGTCCAATATCATCATACTTTTCAAACCAATATCTCTGAGGCCATTAATGCATGACCTAGGACATATGGGATTCCATCTTCCCCTGTCAAGAAAAGGAAAGTCAGTCGATCTTAGTTTTAAAAATCACTTAAAACTACATATGGTTATAAAATATTTATTATAGAAGCCACTCTTCCAATATTTTTTTAAATTGAACAAACACTTAAACCATTTCAAATCACAGAAATTATTTCTTTTTATAATTTGGTACTGTCTCTCAAGTAGTTTTATAATAAATGGAGTTTTTCAAAAAGAGAAACTTTGGAAGCAGGAGATTGAATCTATGTCTCTCTGTCCTAGAACTCATTATGCAAACCAGACTGGTTTTGAACTCACAGAGATCTGTCTGTTTCTAACTCCACAGTGATAGAATTAAAAGCCTGTGTTACCATGCCTGGCCAGGGGAAATTTTTGAGCAAGAAAATAGAAAAAAGCCAACCAAGAATAATAACCACAATTTGACTTCTGTGGTTCTGTTTGTTTGTTTGTTTGTTTGTTTGTTTTTTTAGGCTAGTGACCCAAGGCTTTTACTTCACTGACAGGTCCACAGGCTGGTGGGTAACTCCTACAGGGTCACCTCAGAGCCCACCTCTCCATCTTCCTAGCCATGGGCTACCTGTGCCTCCTGTTCCCTCCGCTTCCTCCTCTGGAATAGTGAGCATTCCTGTTCAAAATCCTTCATGTGCTTCAGATAGCTCGTCCCTTGTGCTCCAGGAAGCCATGGTTTGTTGAGAAGTTGGGCATGTGCAGGGGTTAGGCTCCACTGAGGCATCCCCCACATAACACTGGGCCAGGCATGACCCCATAGCCACTCTCCTACTTCTGCGTTTCAACATAATTAATTTTCTTTCATTCCCTGAAGATATTCTTATACCAGGAAATTAATAATTTCTTTTTTAACCAAATGATACATCATTCTTGCTTCAAAAGTTCAAGAATCTAAGAAATATAGTAACTTGGACATTCTATATCACAATTTATATATAGTCTTATTAACATCATTTCTTTATGAATCATATACTGAGGTATACAAAATTCTAATCTGAAGCTAATTTATCTGATTGAAAATAACAAGCTTGGCCTGGAGAGCTGACTGGCAGCAAAGATGAGTGTCTCAGTTCATATCTCCAGACCCTCAGAGAAACTGAGAAGACATGGTGATAGCCTATACTCCCACCAGTTGGGAAACAGAAAGCCCCATCCCCACCCGACATGCGCAATTTGGCTAGTAAATTAACCAGAACCAGAGAGCTCGGGTTCAGTGAGAGACCCTGCCTCAATACATAGAGAGGAGAGTGTTGAAGGAAGACATGCTCAAGTTCAGACCTCCAGACCCATGTATGAATACATACACACACACACACACACACACACACACGAGAACAATGTACATAACTGCATGTGTACCACACGTGCATGATGCATCTACTTGTAATTCTCTTCAGGAGAGTATAAACATTAGCATTAAAAGTCAATAGACACTTAAACGCCTCACTCGACAAAGTTTCCCTCACTTGATGAGCCCTGCACTCAACCCCATTCAGCTTCTACAACACGATTTTCTCAAGTACTCCTAACTCCTATTAATTCCTGGATACGATTGATGCTATATATATCATTTATATCATTACATCGTGTCTACTGTAAGACCTTAAAAATTATAGAAAATGATGATTCAGATTTTGAGTCAAAAGTATAAGATAAAATTAGTCTGGCCTGCTTTAGCAAATGTATATCAAACAACAATCCAGAAATGAGAATATTTAATTCTACCCATAACATGCAATTATATATGTTGGATAGTCTTTGTCCTTTAGCATGAAGGCTGTGGAAAGTGAAGCCATGCTTAGATTTCAGACCAAATAAACCTCTTACTCTCCTGGTGATTCTCCATATTCAGAAAAATACCACCAAAATTATGTACATTATAAGACTTCTATGAAACCGAATAAAATAATTTAAATGTAAATATTGTGTGTGTGTGTGGTTTTTCGAGACAGGGTTTCTCTGTGCAGCCCTGGCTGTCCTGGAACTCACTCTGTAGACCAGGCTGGCCTTGAACACAGAAATCCTCCTGCCTCTGCCTCCAAGTGGCACTAAATAATTGTCATCTAGCACTAAATAGAATCAACATGAAATTTTAAAACATAGGGTATAAAGGAAATAACTGGAAAAAGCCTTTAGAAGAAACATGAGACAAAAAAGTTGGCGTTTGCTAAAATTGGTATTGTATTGCTAAAACACAATATCAGACAATTAAAACCCAGCACTTAGAGGCAAGAGATCAGCCACATGCTCAAGATACCAGCAAAAAAGGATTTATGACAGAATTCTGTACCTAGCAAAACTGACAATCTGGGAATAAAGATTCAAAAAATTATACTACCAAGTGAGGAGACGTGTGTTTGTAGCTGCTGAGTAGAGAGGCCAGAGCAGGAGATCGCCTGAGCCCAGGGGCTACGGGAGGCCATCCTGGACAGCCTGGTAAGACCTCATCTCAAAAATAAACAAAGGAAATTAATGAAATAAGAAATTATCAGATACATGTTTTAAGGTACCTCCCATACATCATACTTAAGAAGACATTAAAAGTTTTCAGTAAAGTAAGTACATCCAGAAAGAAAAACATGGGAAATGTGACTCTGTTAGAGGGTTAAAAAAATCTCTAGAATAATAATAAATAATGGATAATAAATAGTAGTAAATAATGTCTAGATAGTAGTAAGTAATGGCAGAGGATCTACAGGATGATGGTAAACTGGCTTCTAGACAAAACCCACACACAGTCAGGCTGGTAAGCTTAAAGAACGTCAGTGTACACAGCTTCAAGTCAGGAAAGGATGGGCCAGCTCAGGTCTGCACTGCACTGCCTGATATGTCGGCAAGTTTTAATGAGAGAACCTAGGGAGCAGAGACAGAGTAATGTAACTCTGCTAGGAGAGGACGAGTGCAGGGAGCAAAGGCATAAATCCTACGATCGTCTACACGGCTCGGCAGTGAAACACGCAGTAATCATGGACCCACACACTAACTCTGACACCCAACACAGGAACAAACTTAACCGGGAACTGATGTCAGCACAGAGAGAGGCTGGCAGCAGAATTTAAATCTGTCTTCAATGTTAAGCCCTTTCCTACTCTCTGAACATTATACTCATATAATTCTTTAAAAAACTATTAAAATGCAGGTAAGTAATAGTGATAAGCAGAAACATGAAAGGAAAGACAACTCAAAGTTCATAATTACTATTTTTTCTGACTCTGAAATTCTTCAACCAAAGGTAAGAGGAAGAAACACAAATTGTAGGAACTCTTGTAGAATTTCCTCTCATAGGTGAGCAACAAGTAGAAAGCCTGTGAGTTATGCAATACACTTCGATTATGAAATCTCTTCTTATTCGTGTGTGTGTGTGTTGTGTGTGTGTGTGTTATTATTTCTTCCTGCATTTCATCTTCTTAAAATGTAGACTCCAGTAATTCACTCATATCAAGTAACAATTACATGGAATAATGTGTGTTCTGAACTCCTCCAATAGAAGTGTCTTTTTTTTTTTTTTGAAGGTTTATTTATTTAATGTATATGAGTACACTGTAGCTGTCTTCAGACACCAGAAGAGGGCATCACATCCCATTACAGATGGTGCCACCATGTGGTTAATGGGAATTGAACCCAGGATCTCTGGAAGAACAGTCAGTGCTCTTAACCGCTGAGTCCTTTCTCCAGCCCAACTGCCTTATATTTTATTAATATAAAAACTTAGTCGTCAATAGGTAGCTTTCCCTAAGTCACCCAGAGTAAAGTAGTACCAGAAAGCACAGTCACATCTGTAACTCAAAACCTCATTCTCCTACCCATCTATAGTTTCACAGTTTTTAACTCACTGGATAAATAATTACTATGCTTTGTATATGCTAGGGCAGATGCTGAAAGTAAAGTAATTTGTAAACTGTGAGTCCTCGCCCTTTATGGTGTTATAATCAAATGAAAACCTCCTCGCATAATCATACATGCAACCCCAGGGGATGGGGCAGGAAGGAGAGAGCTGGAGGAGGGGAGCAGACTCCTCAGCAGGGAGGCGGGCAACAACTTCCATGAAGCAGCGTGTGAAGAAGCCAGTGAAGACAGAAAGAAAAGCAGAGAGGCAGAGTCTGATGGAGAACTGTTAGGCAAAACCTAAAGACCTCTGTTAGGACAAACTGAAGGTCACTGAAGCAAAAATAAAGTAAGGAAGCAAAGAATTCCAGATTATGAGAGAAAGACAGGGCAGATTATGTGGAGTCTAATACACAATAGTAAGGAAATAAATGCATTTTCTACTTGTACTAGAAGCCACTCAAAGACGGTCTGATTTGTACTGTGTAAAGTCTATCAGGCACAGTGTCAAGGACTGACCAAGACAGGAATGGAAAAAAAAATCACCTAGGGAGGTACAGCAAAATCAGCAACTAAGCAACATGGAAGTGTCTAACCACATGACCAGTAAGAATTTTAAGTATGGCTAAAATATATACAAGATGCTGAAAACAGTGAGAGAGAAGAAAAAAACATTATTTTTGTATTCTACGGTATTTATATTAAGTAAAATAATTAAATTATTACTTTCCCCTGATTATAAGTATATAGCAACTATAATTAAAACTATTATCTTCACCTGATTATAAGTACACAGCAATTATAAAATTATAAATTACAAGTGTTTCATACTATTTCTGCCTAACAGTGCTGCTCTACATGGTAACTTGTACTAGGTTTAAAGGGGTCCCCAGCTAAAAGCACTGGGTCAAAGGTCCATTCTAAAAGTAGAATGCATATAACTTGTTGATCAAATGAGATATAAGTCAGAAAAGAAGTCAGACCCTGCTTCCACAGACTGAGCTTAAGGAACTTGGGGAATGTCAGCAGCACTGCTGGGGGGGAGCCAGGACCCCAGAAGGAAACTCAAACACCACTTGAAATTGTCTCTGAGCTACCCTGCTAGACTTCCCAAGAGAAATGCCAGGTCATGACCTTAGAAGAAAAAAGGGGTGGGAAGAACATCATTCACAAACAGACTATGCAAGCGCCAAGCCTGCAGCTGCACAGTACACAGCCTGGGAAGCTGGGTGCAACAATGCTTTACTGCTCTTGACGTAGTATACCTGTACTCAGTTAGTGCTGACTGCCTACAGCATGATGCCAGAAGCACATAGATTTGTGTGAGAACCAAAATTCTGCTAATACTGAGAGTTTGAGCAAACATGAATTTGCAGTCCAAATGCTTGAATCAAACAGTCCCAAAATTAAATACTGGCCACCACCAAACTAAAGTGTGATACTCAGTAATATTTTAAATGTCTCTATCCTTCAGTTCAATTGCCTAGAATATGAAGATATTTTGTAAGACAATTAACATTATTCCCAGCACATAGGTAGAGCTTATTATGCTAATATAATTATACTAAAAGTAACAGAAGGTATAAGTTAGAAAAATTAAAATATATGTAAAAGATTTTTTAAAAGTTTAAAATTAGTCTACTTTAATATTGGAATATATAGCATTTTATCACAGAATTCACCAAAATAGGATATCTTACCTGTAAGTTGTGTTTGGAACATAGACATCCCTGGCAGGAAATTCTAAAATTTCTCTGGTGGGCCTGACTCGGCTGTCGGGGTACAGCTTCACCTGAAGCAGCTCTGGGGTTAGGCAGTAATGGGGATTTTCAGGTGCAGGAGAAAT